>NC_092103.1:48031161-48126161 GCF_045679555.1 Salvelinus alpinus | reverse complement strand
TGTTTTTGCCTAATCAAACAATTACTCCAAAAGTGGTTTTCATGTCAGTCTTTCTGTATAGGTTAAGTACGAACTCTGAACAAAAGTGGATGTATTCAGTCTCTTCCGTTGCTTTAGATGAGCGTGTTAAGTGTTAAGTGTAGTCCATTTGTCTCTTTAAGAAATAAGTCTTTGATTTGAAGTCTACTGAATTAAGTTTAGTTGAAAGGACCCGACGCTGGATATGAGAAGCAGGTTACTGCGGAACAGACAGGAACAGCGTCAGAACAGACAGGAACAGACAGGAACAGCATCAGAACAGACAGGAACAGAAAGGAACAGCGTCAGAACAGACAGGAACAGACAGGAACAGCGTCAGAACAGACAGGAACAGCGCCAGAACAGACAGGAACAGCGCCAGAACAAACAGGAACAGCGTCAGAACAAACAGGAACAGCGTCAGAACAGACAGGAACAGCGCCAGAACAAACAGGAACAGCGTCAGAACAGACAGGAACAGCGTCAGCACAGACAGGAACAGACAGGAACAGACAGGAACAGCGTCAGCACAGACAGGAACAGCGTCAGAACAGACAGGAACAGCGTCAGAACAGACAGGAACAGACAGGAACAGCGTCAGAACAGCGTCAGAACAGACAGGAACAGCGTCAGCACAGACAGGAACAGCGTCAGCACAGACAGGAACAGCGTCAGAACAGACAGGAACAGCGTCAGAACAGCGTCAGAACAGACAGGAACAGCGTCAGAACAGACAGGAACAGCGTCAGAACAGACAGGAACAGCGTCAGAACAGACAGGAACAGCGTCAGAACAGACAGGAACAGACAGGAACAGCGTCAGAACAGCGTCAGAACAGACAGGAACAGCGTCAGCACAGACAGGAACAGCGTCAGCACAGACAGGAACAGCGTCAGAACAGACAGGAACAGCGTCAGAACAGCGTCAGAACAGACAGGAACAGACAGGAACAGCGTCAGAACAGACAGGAACAGACAGGAACAGACAGGAACAGACAGGAACAGCGTCAGAACAGCGTCAGAACAGACAGGAACAGACAGGAACAGCGTCAGAACAGACAGGAACAGACAGGAACAGCGTCAGAACAGACAGGAACAGCGCCAGAACAGCGTCAGAACAGACAGGAACAGCGTCAGAACAGACAGGAACAGCGTCAGAACAGACAGGAACAGCGTCAGAACAGCGTCAGAACAGCGTCAGAACAGCGTCAGAACAGCGTCAGCACAGACAGGAACAGCGTCAGAACAGACAGGAACAGCGTCAGAACAGCGTCAGAACAGACAGGAACAGACAGGAACAGCGTCAGAACAGACAGGAACAGACAGGAACAGACAGGAACAGACAGGAACAGCGTCAGAACAGCGTCAGAACAGACAGGAACAGACAGGAACAGCGTCAGAACAGACAGGAACAGACAGGAACAGCGTCAGAACAGACAGGAACAGCGCCAGAACAGCGTCAGAACAGACAGGAACAGCGTCAGAACAGACAGGAACAGCGTCAGAACAGACAGGAACAGCGTCAGAACAGCGTCAGAACAGCGTCAGAACAGCGTCAGAACAGCGTCAGCACAGACAGGAACAGCGTCAGAACAGACAGGAACAGCGTCAGAACAGCGTCAGAACAGACAGGAACAGACAGGAACAGCGTCAGAACAGACAGGAACAGACAGGAACAGACAGGAACAGACAGGAACAGCGTCAGAACAGCGTCAGAACAGACAGGAACAGACAGGAACAGCGTCAGAACAGACAGGAACAGACAGGAACAGCGTCAGAACAGACAGGAACAGCGCCAGAACAGCGTCAGAACAGACAGGAACAGCGTCAGAACAGACAGGAACAGCGTCAGAACAGACAGGAACAGCGTCAGAACAGCGTCAGAACAGCGTCAGAACAGCGTCAGAACAGCGTCAGAACAGCGTCAGAACAGCGTCAGAACAGCGTCAGAACAGCGTCAGAACAGCGTCAGAACAGCGTCAGAACAGCGTCAGAACAGCGTCAGAACAGCGTCAGAACAGCGTCAGAACAGCGTCAGAACACGGGTAACAACGACATACAATCTTTAGTGTAGCAGCAGTGAACAGCGCTGGGGAGGAGGGGAGCGGGGAGAGAAGAGCGAAGAGCGGGATGCAGGAGCGGGAGAGGGGAGAGGGGAGCGGGATGCAGGAGAGGGGAGAGGGGAGCGGGGAGCGGGGAGCGGGGAGAGAAGAGCGAAGAGCGGGATGCAGGAGCGGGAGAGGGGAGAGGGGAGCGGGATGCAGGAGAGGGGAGAGGGGAGCGGGGAGCGGGGAGCGGGGAGAGAAGAGCGAAGAGCGGGATGCAGGAGCGGGAGAGGGGAGAGGGGAGCGGGATGCAGGAGAGGGGAGAGGGGAGAGGGGAGCGGGGAGCGGGATGCAGGAGAGGGGAGAGGGGAGAGGGGAGAGGGGAGAGGGGAGCGGGATGCAGGAGAGGGGAGAGGGGAGAGGGGAGAGGGGAGCGGGGAGCGGGGAGCGGGAGAGGGGAGAGGGGAGAGGGGAGCGGGGAGAGAAGAGCGAAGAGCGGGATGCAGGAGCGGGAGAGGGGAGAGGGGAGAGAAGAGCGAAGAGCGGGATGCAGGAGCGGGAGAGGGGAGAGGGGAGCGGGATGCAGGAGAGGGGAGAGGGGAGAGGGGAGAGGGGAGAGGGGAGAGGGGAGCGGGGAGAGAAGAGCGAAGAGCGGGATGCAGGAGCGGGAGAGGGGAGAGGGGAGCGGGATGCAGGAGAGGGGAGAGGGGAGAGGGGAGAGGGGAGCGGGGAGCGGGAGAGGGGAGAGGGGAGCGGGATGCAGGAGAGGGGAGAGGGGAGAGGGGAGAGGGGAGCGGGGAGCGGGATGCAGGAGCGGGAGAGGGGAGAGGGGAGAGGGGAGCGGGATGCAGGAGAGGGGAGAGGGGAGAGGGGAGCGGGGAGCGGGATGCAGGAGCGGGAGAGGGGAGAGGGGAGAGGGGAGAGGGGAGAGGGGAGCGGGATGCAGGAGAGGGAGAGGGGAGAGGGGAGAGGGGAGAGGAGCGGGGAGTGAAGAGCGGGCGTGACAATAGTGCTATCGCTGAGTGAAAATACCACCCATTAATCCTCTTCCATAGAAGGTCTTAAAGATATGTCTGTAGAAAGTCTCAGCAGCTGAAAGTAGAGATTGTCTCGCGTCCCAAAAGACACCCCTTTTTCTCCGTTACAGTGCTCTACTTTAGACCTTAGCCTTGTGAGTAGTGCACTATGTAGGTAATGGGATGCCATTTGGGCCCCCACCACCCCATAGGCTTTCCAGAGTAACCTTTTGTCATGAGGTATTAGGTGTAAATATCTGTCTGTGTTGAACATGGTTCAGTAGGACGTTTTATTCATCTGAGGCTCAGACACACATCAGAGATCCACCAGCAACCTCATCAGATTACATTCACGCTCCCGTTTAACAAATTATTTTCATTGTGGATGGAAGGGATTTTCTCTTTTCTCACCGAGATGGGAGTGATATTACATGGAAATGGAATG
Organism: Salvelinus alpinus; assembly: GCF_045679555.1. Taxonomy (NCBI): domain Eukaryota; kingdom Metazoa; phylum Chordata; class Actinopteri; order Salmoniformes; family Salmonidae; genus Salvelinus; species Salvelinus alpinus. The sequence goes on along the minus strand of NC_092103.1, from coordinate 48,122,638 downwards.
GAAGAGGTGGGTGTTATTGTAAAGCTTGAATGTTGATTTATAGATTACTGTCAAGGGGACAGTTGGGAATTATGATTCCCTCCTCACAGTTATGTGTTTTGAACAGAGCTCACGTTTGTTTTGTTTTTCCTTCAGACATGAGATGATATATTTTACATCTGGCATAATGGAACAATAAAACACTAGGTGGATAATGCATTATGGCTTAATTCTGAACGTTCGGGGAAAAAAGAGCCATGGAATGAAAGGGAAATAGGGAGAGAGACAAAGAGAGAGAGAGAGAGAGATAGAGGGGGAGAGGGAGCAAAAGAGAAATGGAGAGAAGGGGCGATAGAGAGAGAAAGAGAGAGGAGGAGAGAGAGAGCAAGAGAAAGACAGAGAGAGAGAGAGCAAGAGAGAGACAGAGAGAGGGGGAGAGAGAGAGAGAGAGCGACAGAGAGAGGGGGACATTTTGACTTTGTATCTTACTGAGACATCAACACAACCTCACCACAACCTCAACTACACCGTCCATCATCACATTACAATACACCATCCAGCATCACATTACAATACACCCCCAGCATCACATTACAATACACCATCCAGCATCACATTACAATACACCATCCAGCAACACATTACAATACACCATCCAGCAACACATTACAATACACCATCCAGCAACACATTACAATACACCCCCCAGCATCACATTACAATACACCCCCCAGCATCACATTATAATACACCCCCCAGCATCACATTATAATACACCCTCCAGCAACACATTACAATACACCCCCCAGCATCACATTACAATACACCATCCAGCATCGCATTACAATACACCATCCAGCATCACATTACAATACACCCCCAGCATCACATTACAATACACCCCCCAGCATCACATTACAATACACCATCCAGCATCGCATTACAATACACCATCCAGCATCACATTACAATACACCATCCAGCATCACATTACAATACACCCCCAGCATCACATTACAATACACCCCCCAGCATCACATTACAATACACCATCCAGCATCACATTACAATACACCATCCAGCATCACATTACAATACACCGTCCAGCATCACAATACAATACACCCCCAGCATCACATTACAATACACCATCCAGCATCGCATTACAATACACCATCCAGCATCACATTACAATACACCATCCAGCATCACATTACAATACACCCCCCAGCATCACATTACAATACACCATCCAGCATCGCATTACAATACACCATCCAGCATCACATTACAACACACCCCCCAGCATCACATTACAATACACCACCCAGCATCACATTACAATACACCATCCAGCATCACAATACAATACACCCCCCAGCATCACATTACAATACACCATCCAGCATCGCATTACAATACACCATCCAGCATCACATTACAATACACCCCCCAGCATCACATTACAATACACCATCCAGCATCACATTACAATACACCATCCAGCATCACATTACAATACACCGTCCAGCATCACAATACAATACACCCCCCAGCATCACATTACAATACACCATCCAGCATCGCATTACAATACACCATCCAGCATCGCATTACAATACACCATCCAGCATCGCATTACAATACACCATCCAGCATCACATTACAATATACCCCCCAGCATCACATTACAATACACCATCCAGCATCACATTACAATACACCATCCAGCATCACAATACAATACACCATCCAGCATCACATTACAATACACCCCCCAGCATCACATTACAATACACCATCCAGCATCACATTACAATACACCATCCAGCATCACAATACAATACACCCCCCAGCATCACATTACAATACACCATCCAGCATCGCATTACAATACACCATCCAGCATCACATTACAATACACCCCCCAGCATCACGTTACAATACACCCCCCAGCATCACATTACAATACACCATCCAGCATCACATTACAATACACCATCCAGCATCACATTACAATACACCGTCCAGCATCACAATACAATACACCCCCCAGCATCACATTACAATACACCCTCCAGCATCACAATACAATACACCATCCAGCATCACATTGTTGGTTTGGTCAAGGAGGATTATCTAGGAATACGAGCAGGTTAGCGTTTTCAGTCATGAATGTTGTCCTGGAGGCAGCTCTGCACAGCCACAAAGTCATAAAATCTATCCCTCACCGTAACCTTATTCACACGGCTAACATTCAAGTTTTTTGACATGTTTGACTTTGCAGCTGGCCTATCTAAGGAGAAATGGCTCCGTTCTGCTTCCTGGTCAAGACTCGTGTCAATAAACCACAATCTGTGGAATAGAAATGGGTCTATCTAAGAATAACATGAAGCACTGTTAGGTTCAACAGGGATGACTTCAACAGTTTCATTTCAGCATGGACCATAGCATTTAGTTCCACATTTAGGCTACATAATCGCTTTGAGAATAGGTATAGACTAACAGGTCGTGATGTGTTTTTTGTTGTTGTTGTTACCAGTTTAATAAGGGATGTCGCAGACGGTTTTAGTGTTCTTTGGACAGTTCTGTTGTTGTTGGTGGCCACAGGGAGGAGGTTGGACAGTTATGTTGTTGTTGGTGGTCACAGGGAGGAGGTTGGACAGTTCTGTTGTTGTTGTTGGCCACAGGGAGGAGGTTGGACAGTTCTGTTGTTGTTGGTGGCCACAGGGAGGAGGTTGGACAGTTCTGTTGTTGTTGGTGGCCACAGGGAGGAGGTTGGACAGTTCTGTTGTTGTTGTTGGCCACAGGGAGGAGGTTGGACAGTTCTGTTGTTGTTGTTGGCCACAGGGAGGAGGTTGGACAGTTCTGTTGTTGTTGGTGGCCACAGGGAGGAGGTTGGACAGTTCTGTTGTTGTTGTTGGCCACAGGGAGGAGGTTGGACAGTTCTGTTGTTGTTGGTGGCCACAGGGAGGAGGTTGGACAGTTCTGTTGTTGTTGGTGGCCACAGGGAGGAGGTTGGACAGAAATAGAATGGATGTAGACTGGAGCTCTGCTCCCAATTCCTGCAGTTGTCTTGTCCAGATTGATTTACCCTCTCTTACCCTCCTCTTAATGACCCTCTCTTACCCTCCTCTTAATGACCATTACTATTTGGAATGATAAACAAATAATACTATATAACAATAAAACTAATCCCTCTCTCTCTCTCTCTCTCTCTCTCTCTCTCTCTCTCTCTCTCTCTCTCTCTCTCTCTCTCTCTCTCTCTCTCTCTCTCTCTCTCTCTCTCTCTCTCTCTCTCTCTTTCTCTCTCTCTCTCTCTCTCTATTTCTCTCTCTCTCTCTATCTCTCTCTCTCTCTATTTCTCCCTCTCTCTCTCTCTCTCTCTATTTCTCTCTCTCTCTCTCTCTCTCTCTCTCTCTCTCTCTCTCTATTTCTCCCTCTCTCTCTCTCTTTCTCTCTCTCTCTCTCTCTATTTCTCTCTCTCTCTCTCCCTCTCTCTCTCTCTCTCTCTCTATCTCTCTCTCTCTCTATTTCTCTCTCTCTCTCTCTCTCTCCTCTATTTCTCTCCCTCACTCTGTCTTTTTTCCCTCCTTCCATTAAAAACATTTGTTCCTGGAGCTTTGGTGAATAAACGATGTGAAACTCCAATATTTTATTCTAATTTCCCTCTAATGTTTCTGAGATGTATCCTGATGTATCGATCGGTGAAGGTGGAGTGACACTCCGTTGTGGAGCGGGTTTCACAAATTGATTGTGTGTCTATGATAAAAAGGCCTTCCCAAACGAATCCTCCATCATACACGGAGCCTGTGCCAAATGACACCCTGTTCCCTATAGCCTATAGGTCACTGGTCAGAAATAGTGACTTTATAGGGAGTAGGATACCATTTGAGACGCAGACATGTAAAGGAGGTTACATGGAGGAAAAATGGCGTTGTCTTTTCGACCACGGCTAACATATTAAGTTAAATTCCTTTAGAAAATAATCCACTCACTGAGAAATATACAGGTAACTGCCAAAGTAAAGGAAACACACACATAAAGTGTTATACAACGGCGTTGGGCCGCCGCGAGTGGCCAGAACGGATTCACTGAGCCTCGGCATAGATTCTACAAGTGCCTGGATCTCTATTGGAAGGATACGACACCATTCTTCCACGAGAAGTTGCATAATTGGGTTGTTTTGTTGACGGTGGTGGAAAACGCTGGTCGCAGGCGGAAGTCCAACATCTTCCATAAGTGTTCAATTGGGTCGCGATCATCCCAGACACCCTGGACCCCACTTCAATTCGCGTACCGCGACCAAAAGATCCACAGATGATCCGCAATCTCTATTGCACTCCACATGGCCTCACCCACCTGGACAAAAAGGAAGACCTATGTGAGAATGCTATTCATTGACTACAGCTCAGCGTTCGACACCATAGTGCCCTCAAAGATCATCGCTAAGCTCATAGCGTCCTCAGCTCCTCAAAAAGTTCTACAGCTGCATCACCGCTTGGTATGGCAACTGCAAGGCACCCGACCACAATGCGTTACAGAGGGTAGTGCGTATGTCCCAGTGCATCACTGGTGTTGAGCACCCTGTCATCCAGGACCACAAAAACACAGTGGCCTCCATCATTCTTAAATGGAAGAAGTTTGGAACCACCAAGACTCTTCCTAGAGCTGGCCACCCGGCCAAACTGATTATTCGGGGGAGAAGGGCCTTGGTCAGTGAGGTGATCAAGAACCCAATGGTCATTCTGACAGAGCTCTAGACTGCCCCTGTGGAGATGGGAGATCCTTCCAGAAGTACAAACATCTCTGCAGCACTCCACCAATCAGGACTTTATGGTAGAGGGGTCAGACAGAAGACACTCCTCAGTAAAAGGCACATGACAGCCCACTTGGAGTTAGCCAAAAGGCACCTAAAGGACTCTCAGTCCATGAGAAACAAGATTCTCTGATCAGATGAAACCTAGATTGATCTCTTTGGCCTGAATGCCAAGCGTCACGTCTGGGGGAACCCTGGCACCATCCCTACGGTGAAGCATGGTGGTGGCAGCATCATGCTGTGGGGATGTTTTTCAGCAGCAGGGACTGGGAGACTAGTCAGGATGGAGGGAAAGATGAACGGAGCAAAGTACAGAGAGAAACTTCATGAAAACCTGCTCCAGAGCACTCAGGACCTCAGACTGGGCCAAAGGTTCACCTTCCAACAGGACAACCACCCTAAGCACACAGCCAAGACAAGGCAGGAGTGGCTTCGGGACAAGTCTCTGAATGTCCTTGAGTGGCCCACACTAGAGCCCGGACTTGAACCTGAATTGGAGAAACTCCCCAAATACAGGTGTGCTAAGCTTGTAGCGTCATACCCAAGGATTCTTGAGGCTGTAGTTGCTGTCCAAGGTGCTCCCTATAGACCCCCTGTGCTCCCTATAGACCCCCTGTGCTCCCTATAGACCCCCTGTGCTCCTTTGAGACCCCTCTTTTAAAGTCACAGAGATCTCTTCTTCTAGCCATGTTAGCCTAAATAAGGGGCAACTGTACATTTTATACATGATTCTAATCATGATGGGATGTTAATTGCTTAATTAGCTCAGGAACCACACCTGTGTTGAAGTATCTGCTTTCAATAGACTCTGTATCCCTCATTTACTAAAGTATTTCTTTCATTTTGTCAGAAACCTGTATATCGGATCATGGAGTTGGATTATATGTTTCAATTACGTCGTTAATTGCCTTTCTGAAATAAAACATAATTAGCATTTAATCCAGTCAATACAACACTTTACAACGTTTACTTAACAGCTCTTAACCAACAATGCCGTTTGAAGAAAATACTTGGAAAAAATTAAGAGATAAAAGTAACAAATAATTTAAGAGCAGCAGTAAATAACAAAGTGGAGGCTATATACAGGGTGTTACGGTACAGAGTCAATGTGGAGGCTATATACAGGGTATTACGGTACAGAGTCAATGTGGAGGCTATATACAGGGTGTTACGGTACAGAGTCAATGTGGAGGCTATATACAGGGTGTTACGGTACAGAGTCAATGTGGAGGCTATATACAGGTGGTACCGGTACAGAGTCAATGTGGAGGCTATATACAGGGTGTTACGGTACAGAGTCAATGTGGAGGCTATATACAGGGTGTTACGGTACAGAGTCAATGTGGAGGCTATATGCAGGGGGTACCGGTACAGAGTCAATGTGGAGGCTATATACAGGGGTACCGGTACAGAGTCAATGTGGAGGCTATATACAGGGGGTACCGGTACAGAGTCAATGTGGAGGCTATATACAGAGGGTACCGGTACAGAGTCAATGTGGAGGCTATATACAGGGGGTACCGGTACAGAGTCAATGTGGAGGCTATATACAGGGGGTACCGGTACAGAGTCAATGTGGAGGCTATATACAGGGGGTACCGGTACAGAGTCAATGTGGAGGCTATATACAGGGGCTACCGGTACAGAGTCAATGTGGAGGCTATATACAGGGTGTACCGGTACAGAGTCAATGTGGAGGCTATATACAGGGTGTTACGGTACAGAGTCAATGTGGAGGCTATATACAGGGGGTACCAGTACAGAGTCAATGTGGAGGCTATATACAGGGGGTACCGGTACAGAGTCAATGTGGAGGCTATATACAGGGGGTACCGGTACAGAGTCAATGTGGAGGCTATATACAGGGGGTACAGGTACAGAGTCAATGTGGAGGCTATATACAGGGGGTACCGGTACAGAGTCAATGTGGAGGCTATATACAGGGGGTACCGGTACAGAGTCAATGTGGAGGCTATATACAGGGTGTTACGGTACAGAGTCAATGTGGAGGCTATATACAGGGTGTTACGGTACAGAGTCAATGTGGAGGCTATATACAGGGTGTTACGGTACAGAGTCAATGTGGAGGCTATATACAGGGTGTTACGGTACAGAGTCAATGTGGAGGCTATATACAGGGTGTTACGGTACAGAGTCAATGTGGAGGCTATATACAGGGTGTTACGGTACAGAGTCAATGTGGAGGCTATATACAGGGTGTTACGGTACAGAGTCAATGTGGAGGCTATATACAGGGTGTTACGGTACAGAGTCAATGTGGAGGCTATATACAGGGGGTACCGGTACAGAGTCAATGTGGAGGCTATATACAGGGGATACCGGTACAGAGTCAATGTGGAGGCTATATACAGGGTGTTACGGTACAGAGTCAATGTGGAGGCTATATACAGGGTGTTACAGTACAGAGTCAATGTGGAGGCTATATACAGGGTGTTACGGTACAGAGTCAATGTGGAGGCTATATACAGGGGGTACCGGTACAGAGTTAATGTGGAGGCTATATACAGGGGATACCGGTACAGAGTCAATGTGGAGGCTATATACAGGGGGGTACAGGTACAGAGTCAATGTGGAGGCTATATACAGGGGGTACCGGTACAGAGTTAATGTGGAGGCTATATACAGGGGGTACCGGTACAGAGTCAATGTGGAGGCTATATACAGGGGGTACCGGTACAGAGTCAATGTGGAGGCTATATACAGGGGATACCGGTACAGAGTCAATATGGAGGCTATATACAGGGGGTACCGGTACAGAGTCAATGTGGAGGCTATATACAGGGTGTTACGGTACAGAGTCAATGTGGAGGCTATATACAGGGTGTACCGGTACAGAGTCAATGTGGAGGCTATATACAGGGTGTTACGGTACAGAGTCAATGTGGAGGCTATATACAGGGTGTTACGGTACAGAGTCATTGTGGAGGCTATATACAGGGTGTTACGGTACAGAGTCAATATGGAGGCTATATACAGGGTGTAATGGTACAGAGTCAATGTGGAGGCTATATACAGGGTGTAATGGTACAGAGTCAATGTGGAGGATATATACAGGGTGTTACGGTACAGAGTCAATGTGGAGGCTATTATTTTCCACCATAATTTGCAAATAAATTCATTAAAAATCCTACAATGTGATTTTCTGGATTTTTTTTTCTCATTTTGTCTGTCATAGTTGAAGTGTACCTATGATGAAAATTACAGGCCTCTCTCATCTTTTTAAGTGGGAGAACTTGCACAATTGGTGGCTGACTAAATACTTTTTTGCCCCACTGTATTTAGAATGCATTCATAGCTCTACGTCTAGTTTACTCCATATATAAAGCTCGTGTTCAGTTTAATATGGGATTGTTCGTCCGGCGTTTTTAATGGAAAGAAAATACGCTGTGTGCTGATTGATGTGTGTTGATGGATTTTTGTAGAAGGATGTTGCTTTTAACTTCTTCTTTGGAAATTTTAAGCTGTTTCACACAGTATATAGTGTCACACCGTCTTTTTCCTCCACTAAATACATATTTAGTTTTTGTTGATATATTTTGTCGGTGGTGCGTAATTGTTTGCTATGACAGAGAACAGTTCTACTATAGAAAATGCAGGGTTGCTACCAACGATGTGGGAAAGTAATCAGACACCTTGACTTTTTACACAATTTGTTACGTTACAGCCTTATTCTAAAATTGATTAAATTATATTTATAAATAATGAAATATCACATTTAAATAAGTATTCAGACCCTTTACTCAGTACATTGTTGAAGCACCTTAAGGCAGCGATTACAGCCTCGAGACTTCTTGGGTAGGACGCTACAAGCTTGGCACACCTGTATTTGGGGAGTTTCTCCCATTCTTCTCTGCAGATCCTCTCAAGCTCTGTCAGGTTGGATGGGGAGCGTTACTGCACAGCTATTTTCAGGTCTCTCCAGAGATGTTCGATCAGGTTCAAGTCCAGGCTCTGGCTGGGCCACTCAAGGACGTTCAGAGACTGACTAGTCTCCCAGGCTCTGCCACTGAAAACCATTCCCACAGCATGATGCTGCCACCATGCTTCACAGTAGGGATGGTGACAGGTTTCCTCCAGACATGACGCTTGGCATTCAGGCCAAAGAGTTCATTCTTGGTTTCATCAGACCAGATAATCTTGTTTCTCATGGTCTGAGAGTCTTTAGGTGCCTTTTGAAAAACTCTAAGCGGGCTGTCATTTGCCTTTTACTGAGGAGTGGCTTCCGTCTGGCCACTCTACCATAAAGGCCTGATTGGTGGAGTGCTGCAGAGATGGTTGTCCTTCTTGAAGGTTCTCCCATCTCCACAGAGGAACTCTGGAGCTCTGTCAGAGTGACCATCGGGTTCTTAGTCACCTCCCTGACCAAGGCCCTTCTCCCCAGTTTGTCCAGGGGGCCAGCACTTCGAAGAGTCTTGGTGGTTCCAAACTTCTTCCATTTAATAATGATGGAGGCCACTGTGTTCTTGGGGACCTTCAATGTTGCAGAACTTTTTTGATACCCTTCCCCAGATCTGTGCCTCGACACATTCCTGTCTCGGAGCTCTACGGACAATTCCTTCGACCTCATGGCTTGGTTTTTGCTCTGACCTTATATAGACAGGTGTGTGCCTTTCCAAATAATGTCCAATAAATTGAATTTACCACAGGTGGACTCCAATCAAGTTGTAGAAACATCTCAAGGATGATCAATGGAAACAGGATGCACCTGAGCTCGATTTGGAGTCTCATAGCAAACATCCTGAATACCTGAATACACGTATTTCTGTTTTTACTTTTTTATAAATGTGCAAAAATGTCTAAAAGCCTGTTTTTGCATTGTCATTGATGAGAAAAACAATTAATTTAATACATTTTAAAATCAGGCTGTAAAGTTATAAAATGTGGGAAAAGTCAAGGGGTTTGAATACTTTCTGAACGCACTGTATATAAACCCTGGATTGCTGATGATATGAATTGGCCAATGAAAGGCTTTTGAAAATACCTGTCGGCCATATTGGCACTCCTCAGAAAAGCAAGACGGAGGCGCGGTGGCTTCCACACAGCGCCCCATGTCAGTCATCTAGTGTTTTTATAAATCGTTGGCTGCTACAGATTTAAGATTTAAGACTCTAATTCTAATTAAAGGAACCTTTTTCTTTCATTACATTTTTCAGATGATCAGTGGGTGGCTGTATGAACCCAAATTCACTGGATTGGTTTTTGAAAATTAGAATATTTACCACTTGCCCCTCAAATGAGCCCTGAAATTTAGTAGAAAAAGCTAAGTTGGCATTAGTCCTGGCACCAAAGTGGGCATTAGCCCTTGCACCAAAGTGGGCATTAGTCCTGGCACCAAAGTGGGTATTAGTCCTTGCACCAAAGTGGGTATTAGTCCTGGCACCAAAGTGGGCATTAGTCCTGGCACCAAAGTGGGCATTAGTCCTGGCACCAAAGTGGGTATTAGTCCTTGCACCAAAGTGGGTATTAGTCCTTGCACCAAAGTGGGTATTAGTCCTGGCACCAAAGTGGGAATTAGACTGGCACCAACGTGGGCATTAGACTGGCACCAAAGTGGGCATTGGACTGGCATTACCAGGTACGGATACCAGAGGTCCTAATTGACCAAAGATGGAGATGCCACACACACACACACACACACACACACACACACACACACACACACACACACACACACACACACACACACACACACACACACACACACACACACACACACACACACACACACACACAAACACCAGGGTCAATTCGAATTTAAGTCAGTAAATTCAGGAAGTAAACTGAAATTCCAATTAAAACACTTTAGAAGGGCATCTATTTTCAATAACTTTTCAATAAGCTTAAAAATGAGATGCTATTTAAAAAGTTTTTCATTTTTGGATTTTAAATCCAAATTGACTGACATCAATTCAAATTGACCCCAACACTGACACACACACACACACACACGCACACACACACACACACACACACACACACACACACACACACACACATGGCCATCTAATGGCCATGGTTTACACTCTTTCATCGTTGTTCTAATGGCCGTGGTTTACACTCTTTCATCGTTGTTGTAATGGCCGTGGTTTACACTCTTTCATCGTTGTTCTAATGGCCGTGGTTTACACTCTTTCATCGTTGTTGTAATGGCCGTGGTTTACACTCTTTCATCGTTGTTCTAATGGCCGTGGTTTACACTCTTTCATCGTTGTTGTAATGGCCATGGTTTACACTCTTTGCAGGAAAGGAGATATTTTACATTCAGTTTTTTTCTCACCCTTTGGTGTGTCTGCCACCTCCTCCTTCTCTTACACCTTGTATATCGTCTATGTCCAGCAGCTGAAAATCTTTGGTCTGATCAATTGACTTCGCAGAGACTTTCAAATAGGAAAAGTGGAAAATGGGTTCACATCACTCCCCCTCTTCCGTTTTTTCTAGTCGTCCCAAATGGTCCCCTATTCCCTAGATAGACCCTGGTCAAAAGTAGTGCACTATATAGGGAATAGGGGGCCATTTGGGACGTAGCCTTCCTCCCTCCCTCCCTCCCTTCCCGACAGAGGCTTAAGGCTTGTCTAATAGCTCTATTCCCAAAGTGTGATGTGTGGAGGTCAGTGCAGTGGAGCAGTCGAGTTTCACCCAAATGGCACCCTATTCTCTATGGGCTTCTGGGTCAAAAGTAGTGCACTATAAAAAGGGAATAGGGTGGGATTTTGGGACGTATCCTAGCACTCTAGCAGCTGTAGCAGAGTATTGACGTACTGTACGGTACAAGACAAAGCATTTAAACAATATCCACAGGATGAACCCCTCCCCTCTGACCTCTGACCTTTTGTCTCGGGGAGTTTGGACAGATAAATTGGATTTTTACGACCACCTTTATCAAAAGACAACATCTTCTCACCCCAGTGAATAGATGTGGGGGGTGAACATGTTAGTCCGTGGAAAATCTCACCTTCTTTCTGTTCAGATACAGTGGGGAGAACAAGTATTTGATACACTGCCGATTTTGCAGGTTTTCCTACTTACAAAGCATGTAGAGGTCTGTAATTTTTTATCATAGGTACACTTCAACTGTGAGAGACGGAATGTAAAACAAAAATCCAGAAAATCACATTGTATGATTTTTAAGTAATTCATTTGCATTTTATTGCATGACATAAGTATTTGATCACCTACCAACCAGTAAGAATTCCGGCTCTCACAGACCTGTTAGTTTTTCTTTAAGAAGCCCTCCTGTTCTCCACTCATTACCTGTATTAACTGCACCAGTTTGAACTCGTTACCTGTATAAAAGACACCTGTCCACACACTCAATCCAACAGACTCCAACCTCTCCACAATGGCCAAGACCAGAGAGCTGTGTAAGGACATCAGGGATACAATTGTAGACCTGCACAAGGCTGGGATGTGCTACAGGACAATAGGCAAGCAGCTTGGTGAGAAGGCAACAACTGTTGGCGCAATTATTAGAAAATGGAAGAAGTTCAAGATGACGGTCAATCACCCTCGGTCTGGGGCTCCATGCAAGATCTCACCTCGTGGGGCATCAATGATCATGAGGAAGGTGAGGGATGAGCCCAAAACTACACGGCAGGACCTGGTCAATGACCTGAAGAGAGCTGGGACCACAGTCTCAAAGAAATTCATTAGTAACACACTACGCCGTCATGGATTAAAATCCTGCAGCGCACGCAAGGTCCCCCTGCTCAAGCCAGCGCATGTCCAGGCCCGTCTGAAGTTTGCCAATGACTATCTGGATGATCCAGAGGAGGAATGGGAGAAGGTCATGTGGTCTAATGAGACAAAAATAGAGCTTTTTGGTCTAAACTCCACTCGCCGTGTTTGGAGGAAGAAGAAGGATGAGTACAACCCCAAGAACACCATACCAACCGTGAAGCATGGAGGTGGAAACATCATTCTTTGGGGATGCTTTTCTGCAAAGGGGACAGGACGACTGCACCGTATTGAGGGGAGGATGGATGGGGCCATGTATCGCGAGATCTTGGCCAACAACCTCCTTCCCTCAGTAAGAGCATTGAAGATGGGTCGTGGCTGGGTCTTCCAGCATGACAACGACCCGAAACACACAGCCAGGGCAACTAAGGAGTGGCTCCGTAAGAAGCATCTCAAGGTCCTGGAGTGGCCTAGCCAGTCTCCAGACCTGAACCCAATAGAAAATCTTTGGAGGGAGCTGAAAGTCCGTATTGCCCAGCGACAGCCCCAAAACCTGAAGGATCTGGAGAAGGTCTGTATAGAGGAGTGGGCCAAAATCCCTGCTGCAGTGTGTGCAAACCTGGTCAAGAACTACAGGAAACATATGATCTCTGTAATTGCAAACAAAGGTTTCTGTACCAAATATTAAGTTCTGCTTTTCTGATGTATCAAATACTTATGTCATGCAATAAAATGCAAATTCATTACTTAAAAATCATACAATGTGATTTTCTGGATTTTTGTTTTAGATTCCGTCTCTCACAGTTGAAGTGTACCTATGATAAGAATTACAGACCTCTATATGCTTTGTAAGTAGGAAAACCTGCAAAATCGGCAGTGTATCAAATACTTGTTCTCCCCACTGTATATTTTGTATGAAATGTGTTCATACGTTGTGTTTCCTTGTGGTACTAATACCCGAGACAGAGATTGTGTTGTGCCAAGTGTCTGCTGTTCTTCAGTGAGTTAACAGGGTGAGGATGGTCCTTCTGACACTCATTCCCTGACGACGTTGGGTGTTAAGCTGTAAGGCTGGTGAGTGTGACATGGGCTGGTGTGTGTGTGTGTGTGTGTGTGTGAGGTTAGCGTGTGATATGACCATATTCTGCATCAGAGCATTATCAGAGGTGAGACAAGCCTGTCAGCTTCTTTTTGGACTGGGCCTCAGTCACCCACAGTTTCTACCTACAGTATTAGAGTTACCACACCTGATCTGACTCCTAGTGTTGTATTAGAGTTACCACACCTGGTCTGACACCTAGTGTTGTCCTTCTACCTACAGTATTAGAGTTACCACACCTGGTCTGACACCTAGTGTTGTATTAGAGTTACCACACCTGGTCTGACACCTAGTGTTGTCTCTCTACCTACAGTATTACAGTTACCACACCTGGTCTGACTCCTAGTGTTGTCTCTCTACCTACAGTATTAGAGTTACCACACCTGGTCTGACACCCAGTGTTGTCTCTCTACCTACAGTATTAGAGTTACCACACCTGGTCTGACACCTAGTGTTGTCTCTCTACCTACAGTATTAGAGTTACCACACCTGGTCTGACTCCTAGTGTTGTCTCTCTACCTACAGTATTAGAGTTACCACACCTGATCTGACTCCTAGTGTTGTATTAGAGTTACCACACCTGGTCTGACACCTAGTGTTGTCTCTCTACCTACAGTATTAGAGTTACCACACCTGGTCTGACACCTAGTGTTGTCTCTCTACCTACAGTATTAGAGTTACCACACCTGGTCTGACTCCTAGTGTTGTCTCTCTACCTACAGTATTAGAGTTACCACACCTGGTCTGACACCTAGTATTGTCTCTCTACCTACAGTATTAGAGTTACCACACCTGGTCTGACACCTAGTGTTGTCTCTCTACCTACAGTATTAGAGTTACCACACCTGGTCTGACACCTAGTGTTGTCTCTCTACCTACAGTATTAGAGTTACCACACCTGATCTGACTCCTAGTGTTGTCTCTCTACCTACAGTATTAGAGTTACCACACCTGGTCTGACACCTAGTATTGTCTCTCTACCTACAGTATTAGAGTTACCACACCTGGTCTGACACCTAGTATTGTCTCTCTACCTACAGTATTAGAGTTACCACACCTGGTCTGACACCTAGTGTTGTCTCTCTACCTACAGTATTAGAGTTACCACACCTGGTCTGACACCTAGTGTTGTCTCTCTACCTACAGTATTAGAGTTACCACACCTGGTCTGACACCTAGTGTTGTCTCTCTACCTACAGTATTAGAGTTACCACACCTGGTCTGACTCCTAGTGTTGTCTCTCTACCTACAGTATTAGAGTTACCACACCTGGTCTGACACCTAGTGTTGTCTCTCTACCTACAGTATTAGAGTTACCACACCTGGTCTGACACCTAGTGTTGTCTCTCTACCTACAGTATTAGAGTTACCACACCTGGTCTGACACCTAGTGTTGTCTCTCTACCTACAGTATCAGACTATTCTGAGCTCCTAGTGTTGATCCAGACCCACTCTGACAGGCATTACTTCTCTTTAGTTTCAATGGGGCAAGATGTCCAGACAGCTACAGGGAGAAAATAGAACATTTGTTGGTTATAGCTTTTATGGTTTTAGTTAGTCCATATGATTATAGTTAGTCTTTATCATTATAGTTAGCCTTTATCATTATAGTTAGCCTTTATCATTATAGTTAGCCTTTATGTTATAGTTAGCCTTTATCATTATAGTTAGTCTTTATCATTATAGTTTTTTTTATTTTTTATTTTATGTATTTTTTTTAAAGTTTTTTTTTGGGGGGGGGGTTGGATCAGCTTAATATTGCGGAAAGAATGTTGCTTCCAATGTAATTGTCTGCATCATTTCCAATCCCCCATATTTTTTTGGGTAAATATATATATCCATACACGCATGCATACATATACACATATATACATACACATACCTATATAGACATACATACTTTTTTAAAGAATATACCTTTATTATTATTCCCCGCACCCTACCACCGATCCCCCAATTGGAGTAAACTAATAAACACTTCTGCTTTTACCTTCAATTTATACATCTTATACCCATCTTACAGACACAGTCCACTTTACAATAGTTCTCTCTTATTTGTTCTTAGTCCTTCCTCTATTTCTGTTGTCCATCCAATTTTATTTCCACTTGTAACTGTGCTATTTCACAAAAGCTCCGCACCTATACACATTTCACAGATCCCGTATGCCCTACATTGTTTATCTTGTTATTAGTCCCACCCTTCAGTTCCACTCAACCCATCCCATCTATCTTCCAACATCATCCATTTCGGATTTTTATTTGCCATATATTTTTCAACTGTGCTGTGATGCTTCACAAAAGACTTGAACCTTCCTATTCTCATAGCTTCTATAGATTGTAAATTAAAAATAAACATTTTTGCTAAAATAATTATTATATTATTGATTGATTGACTATGGCTTTTCAAATCCCCCAGTATTGCTATCTGTAGCGTTAGTTTTAGGCAAATGTTGCAATTCTTCAGCCATTCCTGGACCTGTGACCAAAAACGAGCTACATATGGACAATACCAAAATAAATGATCTAATGACTCTGCCTCCTCACAACAGAATCTGCAGAGCTGGGAAGATTGTATACCCCATATATATAACATTCTATTAGTTGCAAGAATTTTGTACAGTAATTTAAATTGAAAAATTCGAAGTTTTGAATCCGGCGTTGTTTTGCGTATCAATTCATAAACCATGTGCCATGGAATGGGTACATCGAAAATCTCTTCCCAACTATTTTGCAATTTATATGGCACAGCTGTCAGTTTTTTGGTCCTTAAATGAAATTTGTATATATTTTTATTTATCACACTTTTCTTTAACCATTTATGTTCTTTAATACAGGGCCGACATACAAGTTCCTTACTTTTTTCCCCTTCTACTTGCCTCTTCCATTTTTGTGGTAATGCTGCAATTAATTGGTTGTAATTTTGGGTAGAGCAGACATTTCCATATGTCTGTGTTAGCTGCATGTGTGACATAACTCTACCAGTCCTATTTATGACATCATTCACAAAAATTATACCTTTTTTAAACATTTCTTCAATAAATACAGTTTTTTTATCAATTACTATATTTGAATTTAACCACAATATTTGTTGTACTATTTGTTCCGTCCTTTCAGGTGGATTAAACTGAAATTGCAACCAACTTTCTAAGGCTTGTTTAAAAAATAAGGATATTTTGGAGATTATTTCCTTTTCAAACAACCGAAAGTGAGCAGGTGTAATCTGAATAAAGGGGAAAAGGCCCTTCTTGAATATAGGATGAGACATTCGTACCAATTTACTAGAGAACCAGTTTGGATTTAAGTATAACTTTTGTATGACTGATGCCTTTAGTGAGAGGTCTAATGCTTTAATATTTAATAATTTCTGCCCTCCGAATTCATATTCGTTATATAAATAGGCCCTTTTAATTTTATCTGGCTTGCCGTTCCAAATAAAATTGAATATTTTTTGTTCATATAATTTAAAAAGCAGGTCACTAGGTGTAGGCAAAACCATAAGCAAATAGGTAAACTGTGATATGACTAAAGAGTTAATCAGGGTGATTTTTCCACAAATAGACAGGTATTTTCCTTTCCATGGTAGCAAGATCTTATCTATTTTTGCTAACTTTCTATAAAAATTTATTGGAGTGAGATCATTTCTTTCTTTTGGGATTTTTATACCGAGTATGTCCACATCTCCGTCAGACCATTTAATTGGTAAACTACATGGCAATATAAAATGTGTATTTTTTAGTGATCCAATACGTAATATGGTACATTTATCATAATTTGGTTTTAATCCAGAGAGGATAGCAAAGGTATCTAGATCCTCTATGAGGCCCTGGAGGGACTCTAGTTGTGGTTTTAAAAGAAAACATGAATCATCAGCGTACAATGACACCTTAGTTTTTAAGCCACGGATTTCTAATCCCTTAATATTAATGTTTGATCTAATTTTAACAGCTAACATTTCGATGGCAATAATAAATAGATATGCCGATAGTGGACAACCTTGTTTTACTCCTCTAGATAGTTTAAAACTTTCTGAGATGTAGCCATTATTTACTATTTTACACCTAGGGTTACTATACATAATTTTAACCCATTTTATAAGAGATTCCCCAAAATTGAAATATTCTAGGCATTTATATATAAACTCCAGTCGTACTTTATCAAAAGCCTTTTCAAAATCAGCTATGAAAACCAGGCCTGGTGTCCCCGATATTTCATAGTGTTCTATTGTTTCCAGTACTTGCCTTATATTATCTCCAATGTATCGTCCATGTAAAAAACCTGTCTGATTAGGATGAATAATATCTGACAAAACTTTTTTTATTCTATGCGCCAAGCATTTTGCTAGGATTTTTGCATCACAACACTGAAGTGTAAGAGGTCTCCAATTTTTTAATTGGACTGGATCTTTATATATACCACTTGGGTCCTGTTTCAGTAATAACGATATCAGACCTTCTTGTTGCGTGTCTGATAATCTACCATTCATATAGGAGTGGTTAAAACAAGCTAATAATGGTCCTTTGAGTATATCAAAAAAAGTGTTGTATACTTCCACTGGTATGCCATCCAGCCCTGGAGTTTTCCCATCTTTAAAGGCCCCAATTGCATCAAGCAGTTCCTCCTCTGTAATTTGGCCTTCACATGAGTCTTTCTATAATAGTCTATAACTATCATTATAGTTAGCCTTTATCATTATAGTTAGCCTTTATCATTATAGTTAGCCTTTATGTTATAGTTAGCCTTTATGATTATAGTTAGCCTTTATCATTATTGTTAGCCTTTATCATTATAGTTAGCCTTTATCATTAGAGTTAGCCTTTATGGTCATAGTTAGCCTTTATGTTATAGTTAGCCTTTATCATTATAGTTAGCCTTTATCATTATAGTTAGCCTTTATCATTATAGTTAGCCTTTATGGTTATAGTTAGCCTTTATAATTATAGTTAGCCTTTATCATTATAGTTAGCCTTTATCATTATAGTTAGCCTTTATCATTATAGTTAGCCTTTATCATTATAGTTAGCCTTTATAATTATAGTTAGCCTTTATAATTATAGTTAGCCTTATGATTATAGTTAGCCTTAGGATTATAGTTAGCTTTCATTCCATATATCCCAGTTTTGATGAATCAATGGCATATGTTGTCCATAAGTAATGCCTTGATGTCAAACAGTAACATGACTGTATCAATACATTCCTGTAATGATGGCATGTCCATCTGAACATGTCTGATCTCATTCCAGAACATATATGGCTTCAGATCCATACATTTATCATGTCACCAACATACAGTCAACAGGATATTCAGTGTTACATCATATTACATACAATGTTACGGTATATTACATACAATGTTACGGTATATTACATACAATGTTACGGTATATTACATACAATGCTGTAACCACCGCTTTACATTCAGCTACTCAGCTGTAAACATATCTCTCTCTCTCTCTCTCTCTCTCCTCTCTTTAACTGCTGCTGTATCTTCTGAATGACACTTCTACTGCACTGTATTAAACTATCTTTACTGAAAATAAGGATTTTGTCTATGATCTTCTTTATCACTTGTTCTTCCTTTCTTTCCTTATCTTCTCATTCCATCGGCCATACTCCTCTTGTCTTATTCATTCCCTCCCTCCCTCCCTCCCTTGACCTCGTCCTATTCTCCCTCCCTCCCTCCCTCCCTCCCTCCCTCCCTCCCTCCCTCCCTCCCTCGTCCGTGTCCTCCTTCCCTCCCTGCCTTCCTCCCTCCTTCCCTTCTCTCCTCCTCCTCTTCCTCCCCGTCCTCACTTCCCTCCCTCCCTCACTCCCTCCCTCGTCCTCGCCGTCTTCCTCCCTCCCTCCCTCCCTCCCTCCTTCCCTCCTCTCCTCCTCCTCCTTCTCTTCTTCCTCGTCTTCCCTTCCTTCCTTCCCTCCCTCCTTCCTAAATAACTAACATACCTACCTCGAACCAGTAGCCAGCCCAACACCAGCTCCTCAGGTCCCTAGCCCTGAGTCCCCTACTTCTTTGACTTACTCCTCTCCTCCCCCACCAGTTGTCCCCAGCTCAGGTGTCCTCCTCCCCTCTGCTCCCCGTGACGTGGCCCCTGTCCTAGTGTCCAGCCGTTTTGTCCGCCTCAGCTGGCGCCCCCCGCAGGAGACCAGAGGAACTGTCCAGACCTACGGCATCTACTACTCCCAGGACACGGTCAACAGGTACGGTAAAATACGACCTGGTCAACAGGTACGGTAAAATACAACACGGGCAACAGGTACGGTTAAATACGACCTGGTCAACAGGTACAGTAAGATATGACACGGTCAACAGGTACAGTAAGATATGACACAGTCAACAGGTACAGTAAGATATGACACGGTCAACAGGTACAGTAAGATATGACACAGTCAACAGGTACAGTTAAATACTACAGGGTCAACAGGTACAGTTAAATACTACAGGGTCAACAGGTACAGTTAAATACTACAGGGTCAACAGGTACGGTTAAATACTACAGGGTCAACAGGTACTGTTAAATACTACAGGGTCAACAGGTACAGTTAAATACTACAGGGTCAACAGGTACAGTTAAATACTACAGGGTCAACAGGTACAGTTAAATACTACAGGGTCAACAGGTACAGTTAAATACTACAGGGTCAACAGGTATAGTTAAATACTACAGGGTCAACAGGTACAGTTAAATACTACAGGGTCAACAGGTACAGTTAAATACTACAGGGTCAACAGGTACAGTTAAATACTACAGGGTCAACAGGTACAGTTAAATACTACAGGGTCAACAGGTACAGTTAAATACTACAGGGTCAACAGGTACAGTTAAATACTACAGGGTCAACAGGTACAGTTAAATACTACAGGGTCAACAGGTACAGTTAAATACTACAGGGTCAACAGGTACAGTTAAATACTACAGGGTCAACAGGTACAGTTAAATACTACAGGGTCAACAGGTACAGTTAAATACTACAGGGTCAACAGGTACAGTAAGATATGACACAGTCAACAGGTACAGTTAAATACTACAGGGTCAACAGGTACAGTTAAATACTACAGGGTCAACAGGTACAGTTAAATACTACAGGGTCAACAGGTACAGTTAAATACTACAGGGTCAACAGGTACAGTTAAATACTACAGGGTCAACAGGTACAGTTAAATACTACAGGGTCAACAGGTACAGTTAAATACTACAGGGTCAACAGGTACAGTTAAATACTACAGGGTCAACAGGTACAGTTAAATACTACAGGGTCAACAGGTACAGTTAAATACTACAGGGTCAACAGGTACAGTTAAATACTACAGGGTCAACAGGTACAGTTAAATACTACAGGGTCAACAGGTACGGTTAAATACTACAGGGTCAACAGGTACAGTTAAATACTACAGGGTCTACAGGTACAGTTAAATACTACAGGGTCAACAGGTACAGTTAAATACTACAGGGTCAACAGGTACAGTTAAATACTACAGGGTCAACAGGTACAGTTAAATACTACAGGGTCAACAGGTACAGTTAAATACTACAGGGTCAACAGGTACAGTTAAATACTACAGGGTCAACAGGTACAGTTAAATACTACAGGGTCAACAGGTACAGTTAAATACTACAGGGTCTACAGGTACAGTTAAATACTACAGGGTCAACAGGTACGGTTAAATACTACAGGGTCAACAGGTACAGTTAAATACTACAGGGTCAACAGGTACAGTTAAATACTACAGGGTCAACAGGTACAGTTAAATACTACAGGGTCAACAGGTACAGTTAAATACTACAGGGTCAACAGGTACAGTTAAATACTACAGGGTCAACAGGTACAGTTAAATACTACAGGGTCAACAGGTACAGTTAAATACTACAGGGTCAACAGGTACAGTTAAATACTACAGGGTCAACAGGTACAGTTAAATACTACAGGGTCTACAGGTACAGTTAAATACTACAGGGTCAACAGGTACAGTTAAATACTACAGGGTCAACAGGTACAGTTAAATACTACAGGGTCAACAGGTACAGTTAAATACTACAGGGTCAACAGGTACAGTTAAATACTACAGGGTCAACAGGTACAGTTAAATACTACAGGGTCAACAGGTACAGTTAAATACTACAGGGTCAACAGGTACAGTTAAATACTACAGGGTCTACAGGTACAGTTAAATACTACAGGGTCTACAGGTACAGTTAAATACTACAGGGTCAACAGGTACAGTTAAATACTACAGGGTCAACAGGTACAGTTAAATACTACAGGGTCAACAGGTACAGTTAAATACTACAGGGTCAACAGGTACAGTTAAATACTACAGGGTCTACAGGTACAGTTAAATACTACAGGGTCTACAGGTACAGTTAAATACTACAGGGTCAACAGGTACAGTTAAATACTACAGGGTCAACAGGTACAGTTAAATACTACAGGGTCTACAGGTACAGTTAAATACTACAGGGTCAACAGGTACAGTTAAATACTACAGGGTCAACAGGTACAGTTAAATACTACAGGGTCAACAGGTACAGTTAAATACTACAGGGTCAACAGGTACAGTTAAATACTACAGGGTCAACAGGTACAGTTAAATACTACAGGTTCAACAGGTACAGTTAAACACTACAGGGTCAACAGGTACAGTTAAACACTACAGGGTCAACAGGTACAGTTAAATACTACAGGGTCAACAGGTACAGTTAAATACTACAGGGTCAACAGGTACAGTTAAATACTACAGGGTCAACAGGTACAGTTAAATACTACAGGGTCAACAGGTACGGTTAAATACTACAGGGTCAACAGGTACAGTTAAATACTACAGGGTCAACAGGTACAGTTAAATACTACAGGGTCAACAGGTACAGTTAAATACTACAGGGTCTACAGGTACAGTTAAATACTACAGGGTCAACAGGTACAGTTAAATACTACAGGGTCAACAGGTACAGTTAAATACTACAGGGTCAACAGGTACGGTTAAATACTACAGGGTCAACAGGTACAGTTAAATACTACAGGGTCAACAGGTACAGTTAAATACTACAGGGTCAACAGGTACAGTTAAATACTACAGGGTCAACAGGTACAGTTAAATACTACAGGGTCAACAGGTACAGTTAAATACTACAGGGTCAACAGGTACAGTTAAATACTACAGGGTCAACAGGTACGGTTAAATACTACAGGGTCAACAGGTACAGTTAAATACTACAGGGTCTACAGGTACAGTTAAATACTACAGGGTCAACAGGTACAGTTAAATACTACAGGGTCAACAGGTACAGTTAAATACTACAGGGTCAACAGGTACAGTTAAATACTACAGGGTCAACAGGTACAGTTAAATACTACAGGGTCAACAGGTACAGTTAAATACTACAGGGTCAACAGGTACAGTTAAATACTACAGGGTCAACAGGTACAGTTAAATACTACAGGGTCTACAGGTACAGTTAAATACTACAGGGTCAACAGGTACGGTTAAATACTACAGGGTCAACAGGTACAGTTAAATACTACAGGGTCAACAGGTACAGTTAAATACTACAGGGTCAACAGGTACAGTTAAATACTACAGGGTCAACAGGTACAGTTAAATACTACAGGGTCAACAGGTACAGTTAAATACTACAGGGTCAACAGGTACAGTTAAATACTACAGGGTCAACAGGTACAGTTAAATACTACAGGGTCAACAGGTACAGTTAAATACTACAGGGTCAACAGGTACAGTTAAATACTACAGGGTCAACAGGTACAGTTAAATACTACAGGGTCAACAGGTACAGTTAAATACTACAGGGTCAACAGGTACGGTTAAATACTACAGGGTCAACAGGTACAGTTAAATACTACAGGGTCTACAGGTACAGTTAAATACTACAGGGTCAACAGGTACAGTTAAATACTACAGGGTCAACAGGTACAGTTAAATACTACAGGGTCAACAGGTACAGTTAAATACTACAGGGTCAACAGGTACAGTTAAATACTACAGGGTCAACAGGTACAGTTAAATACTACAGGGTCAACAGGTACAGTTAAATACTACAGGGTCAACAGGTACAGTTAAATACTACAGGGTCTACAGGTACAGTTAAATACTACAGGGTCAACAGGTACGGTTAAATACTACAGGGTCAACAGGTACAGTTAAATACTACAGGGTCAACAGGTACAGTTAAATACTACAGGGTCAACAGGTACAGTTAAATACTACAGGGTCAACAGGTACAGTTAAATACTACAGGGTCAACAGGTACAGTTAAATACTACAGGGTCAACAGGTACAGTTAAATACTACAGGGTCAACAGGTACAGTTAAATACTACAGGGTCAACAGGTACAGTTAAATACTACAGGGTCTACAGGTACAGTTAAATACTACAGGGTCAACAGGTACAGTTAAATACTACAGGGTCAACAGGTACAGTTAAATACTACAGGGTCAACAGGTACAGTTAAATACTACAGGGTCAACAGGTACAGTTAAATACTACAGGGTCAACAGGTACAGTTAAATACTACAGGGTCAACAGGTACAGTTAAATACTACAGGGTCAACAGGTACAGTTAAATACTACAGGGTCTACAGGTACAGTTAAATACTACAGGGTCTACAGGTACAGTTAAATACTACAGGGTCAACAGGTACAGTTAAATACTACAGGGTCAACAGGTACAGTTAAATACTACAGGGTCAACAGGTACAGTTAAATACTACAGGGTCAACAGGTACAGTTAAATACTACAGGGTCTACAGGTACAGTTAAATACTACAGGGTCTACAGGTACAGTTAAATACTACAGGGTCAACAGGTACAGTTAAATACTACAGGGTCAACAGGTACAGTTAAATACTACAGGGTCTACAGGTACAGTTAAATACTACAGGGTCAACAGGTACAGTTAAATACTACAGGGTCAACAGGTACAGTTAAATACTACAGGGTCAACAGGTACAGTTAAATACTACAGGGTCAACAGGTACAGTTAAATACTACAGGGTCAACAGGTACAGTTAAATACTACAGGTTCAACAGGTACAGTTAAACACTACAGGGTCAACAGGTACAGTTAAACACTACAGGGTCAACAGGTACAGTTAAATACTACAGGGTCAACAGGTACAGTTAAATACTACAGGGTCAACAGGTACAGTTAAATACTACAGGGTCAACAGGTACAGTTAAATACTACAGGGTCAACAGGTACGGTTAAATACTACAGGGTCAACAGGTACAGTTAAATACTACAGGGTCAACAGGTACAGTTAAATACTACAGGGTCAACAGGTACAGTTAAATACTACAGGGTCTACAGGTACAGTTAAATACTACAGGGTCAACAGGTACAGTTAAATACTACAGGGTCAACAGGTACAGTTAAATACTACAGGGTCAACAGGTACAGTTAAATACTACAGGGTCAACAGGTACAGTTAAATACTACAGGGTCTACAGGTACAGTTAAATACTACAGGGTCAACAGGTACAGTTAAATACTACAGGGTCAACAGGTACAGTTAAATACTACAGGGTCAACAGGTACAGTTAAATACTACAGGGTCAACAGGTACAGTTAAATACTACAGGGTCTACAGGTACAGTTAAATACTACAGGGTCAACAGGTACAGTTAAATACTACAGGGTCAACAGGTACAGTTAAATACTACAGGGTCAACAGGTACAGTTAAATACTACAGGGTCAACAGGTACAGTTAAATACTACAGGGTCAACAGGTACAGTTAAATACTACAGGGTCAACAGGTACAGTTAAATACTACAGGGTCAACAGGTACAGTTAAATACTACAGGGTCAACAGGTACAGTTAAATACTACAGGGTCAACAGGTACAGTTAAATACTACAGGATCAACAGGTACAGTTAAATACTACAGGGTCAACAGGTACAGTTAAATACTACAGGGTCAACAGGTACAGTTAAATACTACAGGGTCTACAGGTACAGTTAAATACTACAGGGTCAACAGGGACAGTTAAATACTACAGGGTCAACAGGTACAGTTAAATACTACAGGGTCAACAGGTACAGTTAAATACTACAGGTTCAACAGGTACAGTTAAATACTACAGGGTCAACAGGTACAGTTAAATACTACAGGGTCAACAGGTACAGTTAAATACTACAGGGTCAACAGGTACAGTTAAATACTACAGGGTCAACAGGTACAGTTAAATACTACAGGGTCAACAGGTACAGTTAAATACTACAGGGTCAACAGGTACAGTTAAATACTACAGGGTCAACAGGTACAGTTAAATACTACAGGGTCAACAGGTACAGTTAAATACTACAGGGTCTACAGGTACAGTTAAATACTACAGGGTCAACAGGTACAGTTAAATACTACAGGGTCAACAGGTACAGTTAAATACTACAGGGTCAACAGGTACAGTTAAATACTACAGGGTCAACAGGTACAGTTAAATACTACAGGATCAACAGGTACAGTTAAATACTACAGGGTCAACAGGTACAGTTAAATACTACAGGGTCAACAGGTACAGTTAAATACTACAGGGTCAACAGGTACAGTTAAATACTACAGGGTCAACAGGTACAGTTAAATACTACAGGGTCAACAGGTACAGTTAAATACTACAGGGTCAACAGGTACAGTTAAATACTACAGGGTCTACAGGTACAGTTAAATACTACAGGGTCAACAGGTACAGTTAAATACTACAGGGTCAACAGGTACAGTTAAATACTACAGGGTCAACAGGTACAGTTAAATACTACAGGGTCAACAGGTACAGTTAAATACTACAGGGTCAACAGGTACAGTTAAATACTACAGGGTCTACAGGTACAGTTAAATACTACAGGGTCAACAGGTACAGTTAAATACTACAGGGTCAACAGGTACAGTTAAATACTACAGGGTCAACAGGTACAGTTAAATACTACAGGGTCAACAGGTACAGTTAAATACTACAGGGTCAACAGGTACAGTTAAATACTACAGGGTCAACAGGTACAGTTAAATACTACAGGGTCAACAGGTACAGTTAAATACTACAGGGTCAACAGGTACAGTTAAATACTACAGGGTCAACAGGTACAGTTAAATACTACAGGGTCAACAGGTACAGTTAAATACTACAGGGTCAACAGGTACAGTTAAATACTACAGGGTCAACAGGTACAGTTAAATACTACAGGGTCAACAGGTACAGTTAAATACTACAGGGTCAACAGGTACAGTTAAATACTACAGGGTCAACAGGTACAGTTAAATACTACAGGGTCAACAGGTACAGTTAAATACTACAGGGTCAACAGGTACAGTTAAATACTACAGGGTCAACAGGTACAGTTAAATACTACAGGGTCAACAGGTACAGTTAAATACTACAGGGTCAACAGGTACAGTTAAATACTACAGGGTCAACAGGTACAGTTAAATACTACAGGGTCAACAGGTACAGTTAAATACTACAGGGTCAACAGGTACAGTTAAATACTACAGGGTCAACAGGTACAATTAAATACCACAGGGTCAACAGGTACAGTTAAATACTACAGGGTCAACAGGTATAGTTAAATACTACAGGGTCAACAGGTACAGTTAAATACTACAGGGTCAACAGGTACAGTTAAATACTACAGGGTCAACAGGTACAGTTAAATACTACAGGGTCAACAGGTACAGTTAAATACTACAGGGTCTACAGGTACAGTTAAATACTACAGGGTCTACAGGTACAGTTAAATACTACAGGGTCAACAGGTACAGTTAAATACTACAGGGTCAACAGGTACAGTTAAATACTACAGGGTCAACAGGTACAGTTAAATACTACAGGGTCAACAGGTACAGTTAAATACTACAGGGTCAACAGGTACAGTTAAATACTACAGGGTCAACAGGTACGGTTAAATACTACAGGGTCAACAGGTACGGTTAAATACTACAGGGTCAACAGGTACAGTTAAATACTACAGGGTCAACAGGTACAGTTAAATACTACAGGGTCAACAGGTACAGTTAAATACTACAGGGTCAACAGGTACAGTTAAATACTACAGGGTCAACAGGTACAGTTAAATACTACAGGGTCTACAGGTACAGTTAAATACTATAGGGTCAACAGGTACAGTTAAATACTACAGGGTCAACAGGTACAGTTAAATACTACAGGGTCAACAGGTACAGTTAAATACTACAGGGTCAACAGGTACAGTTAAATACTACAGGGTCTACAGGTACAGTTAAATACTACAGGGTCAACAGGTACAGTTAAATACTACAGGGTCAACAGGTACAGTTAAATACTACAGGGTGAACAGGTACAGTTAAATACTACAGGGTCAACAGGTACAGTTAAATACTACAGGGTCAACAGGTACAGTTAAATACTACAGGGTCAACAGGTACAGTTAAATACTACAGGGTCAACAGGTACAGTTAAATACTACAGGATCAACAGGTACAGTTAAATACTACAGGGTCAACAGGTACAGTTAAATACTACAGGGTCAACAGGTACAGTTAAATACTACAGGGTCAACAGGTACAGTTAAATACTACAGGGTCAACAGGTACAGTTAAATACTACAGGGTCAACAGGTACAGTTAAATACTACAGGTTCAACAGGTACAGTTAAACACTACAGGGTCAACAGGTACAGTTAAACACTACAGGGTCAACAGGTACAGTTAAATACTACAGGGTCAACAGGTACAGTTAAATACTACAGGGTCAACAGGTACAGTTAAATACTACAGGGTCAACAGGTACAGTTAAATACTACAGGGTCAACAGGTACAGTTAAATACTACAGGGTCAACAGGTACAGTTAAATACTACAGGGTCAACAGGTACAGTTAAATACTACAGGGTCAACAGGTACAGTTAAATACTACAGGGTCAACAGGTACAGTTAAATACTACAGGGTCAACAGGTACAGTTAAATACTACAGGGTCAACAGGTACAGTTAAATACTACAGGGTCAACAGGTACAGTTAAATACTACAGGGTCAACAGGTACAGTTAAATACTACAGGGTCAACAGGTACAGTTAAATACTACAGGGTCAACAGGTACAGTTAAATACTACAGGGTCAACAGGTACAGTTAAATACTACAGGGTCAACAGGTACAGTTAAATACTACAGGGTCAACAGGTACGGTTAAATACTACAGGGTCTACAGGTACAGTTAAATACTACAGGGTCTACAGGTACAGTTAAATACTACAGGGTCAACAGGTACAGTTAAATACTACAGGGTCAACAGGTACAGTTAAATACTACAGGGTCAACAGGTACAGTTAAATACTAC
Organism: Salvelinus alpinus; assembly: GCF_045679555.1. Classification (NCBI taxonomy): domain Eukaryota; kingdom Metazoa; phylum Chordata; class Actinopteri; order Salmoniformes; family Salmonidae; genus Salvelinus; species Salvelinus alpinus. The sequence goes on along the minus strand of NC_092103.1, from coordinate 48,093,734 downwards.
AGGGTCAACAGGTACAGTTAAATACTACAGGGTCAACAGGTACAGTTAAATACTACAGGTTCAACAGGTACAGTTAAATACTACAGGGTCTACAGGTACAGTTAAATACTACAGGGTCTACAGGTACAGTTAAATACTACAGGGTCAACAGGTACAGTTAAATACTACAGGGTCAACAGGTACAGTTAAATACTACAGGGTCAACAGGTACAGTTAAATACTACAGGGTCAACAGGTACAGTTAAATACTACAGGGTCAACAGGTACAGTTAAATACTACAGGTTCAACAGGTACAGTTAAACACTACAGGGTCAACAGGTACAGTTAAACACTACAGGGTCAACAGGTACAGTTAAATACTACAGGGTCAACAGGTACAGTTAAATACTACAGGGTCAACAGGTACAGTTAAATACTACAGGGTCAACAGGTACAGTTAAATACTACAGGGTCAACAGGTACGGTTAAATACTACAGGGTCAACAGGTACGGTTAAATACTACAGGGTCAACAGGTACAGTTAAATACTACAGGGTCAACAGGTACAGTTAAATACTACAGGGTCAACAGGTACAGTTAAATACTACAGGGTCAACAGGTACAGTTAAATACTACAGGGTCTACAGGTACAGTTAAATACTATAGGGTCAACAGGTACAGTTAAATACTACAGGGTCAACAGGTACAGTTAAATACTACAGGGTCAACAGGTACAGTTAAATACTACAGGGTCAACAGGTACAGTTAAATACTACAGGGTCTACAGGTACAGTTAAATACTACAGGGTCAACAGGTACAGTTAAATACTACAGGGTCAACAGGTACAGTTAAATACTACAGGGTGAACAGGTACAGTTAAATACTACAGGGTCAACAGGTACAGTTAAATACTACAGGGTCAACAGGTACAGTTAAATACTACAGGGTCAACAGGTACAGTTAAATACTACAGGGTCAACAGGTACAGTTAAATACTACAGGATCAACAGGTACAGTTAAATACTACAGGGTCAACAGGTACAGTTAAATACTACAGGGTCAACAGGTACAGTTAAATACTACAGGGTCAACAGGTACAGTTAAATACTACAGGGTCAACAGGTACAGTTAAATACTACAGGGTCAACAGGTACAGTTAAATACTACAGGTTCAACAGGTACAGTTAAATACTACAGGGTCAACAGGTACAGTTAAACACTACAGGGTCAACAGGTACAGTTAAATACTACAGGGTCAACAGGTACAGTTAAATACTACAGGGTCAACAGGTACAGTTAAATACTACAGGGTCAACAGGTACAGTTAAATACTACAGGGTCAACAGGTACAGTTAAATACTACAGGGTCAACAGGTACAGTTAAATACTACAGGGTCAACAGGTACAGTTAAATACTACAGGGTCAACAGGTACAGTTAAATACTACAGGGTCAACAGGTACAGTTAAATACTACAGGGTCAACAGGTACAGTTAAATACTACAGGGTCAACAGGTACAGTTAAATACTACAGGGTCAACAGGTACAGTTAAATACTACAGGGTCAACAGGTACAGTTAAATACTACAGGGTCAACAGGTACAGTTAAATACTACAGGGTCAACAGGTACAGTTAAATACTACAGGGTCAACAGGTACAGTTAAATACTACAGGGTCAACAGGTACAGTTAAATACTACAGGGTCAACAGGTACAGTTAAATACTACAGGGTCAACAGGTACGGTTAAATACTACAGGGTCTACAGGTACAGTTAAATACTACAGGGTCTACAGGTACAGTTAAATACTACAGGGTCAACAGGTACAGTTAAATACTACAGGGTCAACAGGTACAGTTAAATACTACAGGGTCAACAGGTACAGTTAAATACTACAGGGTCAACAGGTACAGTTAAATACTACAGGGTCAACAGGTACAGTTAAATACTACAGGTTCAACAGGTACAGTTAAATACTACAGGGTCTACAGGTACAGTTAAATACTACAGGGTCTACAGGTACAGTTAAATACTACAGGGTCAACAGGTACAGTTAAATACTACAGGGTCAACAGGTACAGTTAAATACTACAGGGTCAACAGGTACAGTTAAATACTACAGGGTCAACAGGTACAGTTAAATACTACAGGGTCAACAGGTACAGTTAAATACTACAGGGTCAACAGGTACAGTTAAATACTACAGGGTCAACAGGTACAGTTAAATACTACAGGGTCAACAGGTACAGTTAAATACTACAGGGTCAACAGGTACAGTTAAATACTACAGGGTCAACAGGTACAGTTAAATACTACAGGGTCAACAGGTACAGTTAAATACTACAGGGTCAACAGGTACAGTTAAATACTACAGGGTCAACAGGTACAGTTAAATACTACAGGGTCAACAGGTACAGTTAAATACTACAGGGTCAACAGGTACGGTTAAATACTACAGGGTCAACAGGTACGGTTAAATACTACAGGGTCAACAGGTACAGTTAAACACTACAGGGTCAACAGGTACAGTTAAATACTACAGGGTCAACAGGTACAGTTAAATACTACAGGGTCAACAGGTACAGTTAAATACTACAGGGTCAACAGGTACAGTTAAATACTACAGGGTCAACAGGTACAGTTAAATACTACAGGGTCAACAGGTACAGTTAAATACTACAGGGTCAACAGGTACAGTTAAATACTACAGGGTCAACAGGTACGGTTAAATACTCTTGAAGATTGTTCCACAAATAAGGTGCAATTAAACTAAAAGCTGATTTACTTAACTCAGTAGAGATCAAATTAATTTCCAGAGTTAAACCTTCCCCTGAGACCAAGAGGTGGTAACTCATATGTCTAAAGTTAGGTAATGATGTTCGTTACGGTGGAACGTTTAGTAAAAGGCCTTTATAAATGAAAACATAGTTTATGTCACGTTAATACAATGCTAACGGAACTTCGGCGCGGGAAGAAGAGAAACGCTGATACGGATCACCAACGTAATCAGACATAGAGCGTAGAAATGTAGAAATCTATTTCTCTGTGACAATATTCGTCGTCGGATGAAGAGTAGTCGGACCAATGCGCAGCGTGGTAAGTGTTCATGTTATATTTTATTAAAAACAGAACACTAAACAAAATAACAAAGAGAATGAAAACGAAACAGTCCTGTCAGGTGCAGCAACACAAAACAGAAAACAACTACCCACAAACCACAGGTGGAAAAAGGGCTACCTAAGTATGATTCTCAATCAGAGACAACGATAGACAGCTGCCTCTGATTGAGAACCACACCCGGCCAAACACCTAGAAATAGAAAACATAGAACAAAAAGATAGAATGCCCACCCCAACTCACGCCCCGACCAAACCAAAATAGAGACATAACAAAGGAACTAAGGTCAGGGCGTGACATTCTCAGTTGTCTGATCGATTGCCAGGCCGCTACAGTGTCAGTTTTCCTTGCTTTGGCCAAGGCCGGATTTCTCATCTGAATGAGCTCAGTTAGCTCCGAAACAAAATCAAGAGGTAGATCTATCTTTGACTCTGAATTGTTTAAAAGGGGCGTGTTTATCTGCCAAAGGATTAAATATGTAGGAGAACATTTCTAGAGCTCACGGTCGGGGATATAGGAGACCGTGGTGAAATCATAAGTAAAAACCGAAGAGGAGAAAACCTTTTAAAATGTCTCTTCTTAATTAAACTAGGATGAGTTTTTTGCTGATTCGTGTCTCTATTACATACCAAGGGACAAAGTTCAATAAGATCATATGCAAATACTCCACTAGAAATAATAATTTACCCCAATGTCTTCATCAGAGACAGAACCGTTTAACCATGTTTCCTAGACAACCAGAATGTCAGGACACGAGTCCTGAACACAAATGCACGTTTAGGTACAATAGCCCAAGCCACCTCTGAGATTTTAAAGTCATAGGGGCTATTCAGCTCATTCCCATAAGAAATAACAGGCAGAGAGTCATCTGCCAGCTATTTGTTGAGTTAGGTGAGACTTTACCAAGGTCCCTGGCCAACCACTTGAGAGCAGAGCAGACTGAGCATTTGACAGACCTCCCTCAAGTTGCTGGATGCAGGGGGCTGGGGGGCGGGAACTGGGAGACCAATATTGGCAGTGCAGTCACTGATCATCACTTTAAATAGTATTTTTTTTTAAATCCATCTCAGGGCCCATCTAGTCAGTGAGGTTTGAATGGGGAAGAAGAGGTGCTGTAATCCCCTGGGATTACCGTTTCTGCAGCAGGGATTATATGGATTGAATGGGATTTTGGAAAGGCCGTCTGATGCCATTTCCAGTGCTTTATTCTGATCCTGTTTCTCCTTACTGGGAGTCTGTGTCTGTGTGTCTGTGTGTGTGTGTGTGTGTGTGTGTGTGTGTGTGTGTGTGTGTGTGTGTGTGTGTGTGTGTGTGTGTGTGTGTGTGTGTGTGTGTGTGTGTGTGTGTGTGTGTGTGTGTGTGTGTGTGTGTGTGTGTGTGTGTGTGTGTGTGTCTCTGTGTCTGTGTCTGTCTGTGTGTGTGTGTCTCTGTGTCTGTGTGTGTGTGTGTGTGTGTGTGTGTGTGTGTGTGTGTGTGTGTGTGTGTGTGTGTGTGTGTGTGTGTGTGTGTGTGTGTGTGTGTGTGTGTGTGTGTGTGTGTGTGTGTGTGTCTGTGTGTGTGTCTGTGTGTTTGTCTACTCTGTCTCTCTGTCTGTTGTTTGAGGGAGCAGTCCGTGCCAGTGTTTGTTGTTGTTTGAGGGAGCAGTCCGTGCCAGTGTCTGTTGTTGTTTGAGGGAGCAGTCTGTGTCTGTTGTTGTTTTTGAGGGAGCAGTCTCTATGACTGTGTTTGTAATTACAGGGAGTATTCTGTGTCTGTTTTTGTTTCAGGGAGAGGTCTGTGAACGTGTCGGAGGCAGAGACCCTCCAGATGACTGTCAGTAACCTGAAGCCAGAGGAGACCTACTCCTTCAGAGTGGTGGCCTACAACGACAACGGCCCTGGAGAGAGCTCCGAGACACTCAAACTCACCACACAGCCCGAGTGTAAGATCAGTATTCACCCGGAGCAGAAATACAGTACAAGCCTGCTGCGATGGGTGTCGGTGGCAGGGAAGTCAAGCGCAGGAAAGCGAATGATGGCTAGAAGGTCGGTGACGTCGACCGCCGAACACCGCCCGAACAAGGAGAGGGACCGACTTTGGCGGTTATACTTGGAGTCTAGTCCCAAATAGGTCATACTATCATCCAAGTATAAGTCATACTGACAAAACTTCACATAGCCAGAACACTGCCCAGTTCATAGTCAACACACAAACTAAATCAAATTGTATTGGTTGAATACACATATTTAGCAGATGTTATTGTGGGTGTAGCGAAATGCTTGTGTTTCTAGCTCCAACAGTGCAGTAATATCTAACAATACACACACATCTAAAAGTAAAAGAATGTAATGAATAAATATATAAATATTAGGATAAGCAATGTCGTAGTCAGTAGTATAAATGTATATATACACTACCCGTTAAAAGTTTGGACACACCTACTCATTCCAGGGTTTTTCTTTATTTTTACTATTTTCTACATTGTAGAATAACAGTGAAGACATCAAAACTATGAAATAACACATATGGAATCATGTAGTAACCAAAAAAGTGTTAAACAAATCAAAATATATTTTATATTTGAGATTCTTCAAATAGCCACCCTTTGCCTTGATGACAGCTTTGCACAATCTTGGCATTCTCTCAACCAGCTTCACCTGGAATGCCACCTGGCTGCTTTTCCTTCACTGTCCGACTCAGATCAAACCATCTCGATTGGGTTGAGGTAGGGGGATTGTGGATGTACACAGCTAATTAATTCAGGACAGGCCTGCCTCACAAAACCCAACCAGAGGTAAAGGACTGCCTAGTCACAAAAACCAACCAGAGGTAAAGGACTGCCTAGTCACAAAACCCAACCAGAGGTAAAGGACTGCCTAGTCACAAAACCCAACCAGAGGTAAAGGACTGCCCACTGCTCAGTCAAAACCAGTAATGACCTGGTGTTCTAATGCAGGAGATGAACACCAAGTAATGACCTGGTGTTCTAATGCAGGAGACGAACACCAAGTAATGACCTGGTGTTATAATGCAGGAGATGAGTACCAAGTAATGACCTGGTGTTCTAATGCAGGAGATGAACACCAAGTAATGACCTGGTGTTCTAATGCAGGAGATGAACACCAAGTAATGACCTGGTGTTATAATGCAGGAGATGAACACCAAGTAATGACCTGGTGTTATAATGCAGGAGATGAACACCAAGTAATGACCTGGTGTTATAATGCAGGAGATGAACACCAAGTAATGACCTGGTGTTCTAATGCAGGAGATGAACACCAAGTAATGACCTGGTGTTCTAATGCAGGAGATGAACACCAAGTAATGACCTGGTGTTATAATGCAGGAGATGAACACCAAGTAATGACCTGGTGTTCTAATGCAGGAGATGAACACCAAGTAATGACCTGGTGTTATAATGCAGGAGATGAACACCAAGTAATGACCTGGTGTTCTAATGCAGGAGATGAACACCAAGTAATGACCTGGTGTTCTAATGCAGGAGATGAACACCAAGTAATGACCTGGTGTTCTAATGCAGGAGATGAGCACCAAGTAATGACCTGGTGTTATAATGCAGGAGATGAACACCAAGTAATGACCTGGTGTTATAATGCAGGAGATGAGCACCAAGTAATGACCTGGTGTTCTAATGCAGGAGATGAGCACCAAGTAATGACCTGGTGTTATAATGCAGGAGATGAACACCAAGTAATGACCTGGTGTTATAATGCAGGAGATGAGCACCAAGTAATGACCTGGTGTTATAATGCAGGAGATGAACACCAAGTAATGACCTGGTGTTATAATGCAGGAGATGAGCACCAAGTAATGACCTGGTGTTCTAATGCAGGAGATGAACACCAAGTAATGACCTGGTGTTATAATGCAGGAGATGAGCACCAAGTAATGACCTGGTGTTATAATGCAGGAGATGAGCACCAAGTAATGACCTGGTGTTATAATGCAGGAGATGAGCACCAAGTAATGACCTGGTGTTATAATGCAGGAGATGAACACCAAGTAATGACCTGGTGTTCTAATGCAGGAGATGAGCACCAAGTAATCTGTGCAGTTTCACTACAACTCAGCCCTTTCTACCAGTATAAAGTTCTATTCCATCTAGACAGTTTTGGTTGTTCTGCTCTACGACACCCACTTGCTTTTACGGCAGTCGCCTGAAGAGGTCTTCTCACAAAACCGACTGTCCAGACCGAACCTTTGGAGCTTACAAACCAATATCTAAAGAGGAGACTTCAGCTCGACGAGGCACAGAAGCTTCATGGGAGTCGTCCGAAGGTAACCCAGTACCGGGCCGTAAAAACGTGCCATGAATAACGGTATCAAACAATGGGTCAAACATAATATCTGTTTGGGCTTCTTGCGGTCAATTTGCAGTCTACAAATGATTTGTAATTGTTCCGTCCGTCCCCCCCGGCCATCCTCTCAAGGAAAGAATGGTCCCGCGGCCGAAACGAGTTGATGATCCGTGGTCTAGACCTGCAGGGTGGAAGGGGCGGTAAACGATACATTCCTCATCTGCTGCCCTGTATCCAAACACAGTGTCACACTAGTACACCAGTGGTCTCACACACACACACACACACACACACACACATCTACACACACACGCACGCACACACACACACACACACACACACACAGACATCTACACACACACACATCTACACACACACCCCGATGTACCAGTACACTCTCACAAAATCATCTCCATCTTTACTCCATGATTCTGAGCAGAGATCAGCTGTAGATTATTCTATATAAGGAGAAGAGTAAAACCCTGCCGAACCAAAGACGGATTTGCCAGCGGATTTTAGAGGGGGTTTAGGGCACATGAAGTCTAATTTAATTATTTCACTCTCTTTCTTTGTCCCTCTCTATCCCCACTTGTGTTTTGTTTCTTTCTCTGCCCGGTCGGAAGCAGCAGTATACAGGGTGTTAATACAGCCTGTGGAAGCTGATTCCAATCTCCCCTTGGTCATTCCTTAGTTCTCCTCTCACTGGGGCCTCGTCCATCCGGCCTGCCAGATTACATTGTTTTATAAGACCTTGTGGAGGTGGAAAACATACCATTCAAATACCTGCAGCTCACTTTTTAATTCCGCTTTACTATTAAAACCTTTTAATATGGCACTAACACCTTTAAAGGTTCCCCAATTGCAGTTTTTTTATTTTTTTATCTCAATATCAACTTGTTTCTGGGTAATAAATGAAGACCAAGTGCAGTCAAAAACGTGATTTTACCTGTGTTTTATATATATTTGAACACTATGAGGCTGGAATAAAACTGTGAAATTATGATAATGCCTTTTTACTGAAAGAGCTGTTTGAATTCGTTAATTGACCAATAAGGAAGAGAGTTCCATTCCTCACTACCAATAATAGCACATGATTTGATTTTGAGATGAATACGGCTGCAGTGGACCTTTAAGTAACTTAATGTCATTGTTTTCAATTTAAATAGTCAAAAATAAACAGAAATAGCTTGAGGTGTGTGTGTGTGTGTGAGTGCGTTTCTGATCTGTGATGTGCCTGTTCCTGTCCCAGCAGTGCAGGTCCCTGGGCCGGTGGAGAACCTCCAGGTAGAGTCCATCTCTCCCACCTCTATCCAGGCCTCCTGGGACGCCCCGGCCTACGCCAACGGGCCCCTGCTGGGGTACAGACTGCTCTGGACCGAGACACCCTCTGGCAAGGAACAGGTACATGGCTCTCATGGCCCAATCAACAGCAGCCCACCTGACACAGCGGATCCACATATATATAATCATATAAATAAACAGTCTATCCACATATACAGTGGGGAGAACAAGTATTTGATACACTGCTGATTTTGCAGGTTTTCCTACTTACAAAGCATGTAGAGGTCTGTAATTTTTTATCATAGGTACATTTCAACTGTGGGAGACGGAATCTAAAACAAAAATCCAGAAAATCACATTGTATGATTTTTAAGTAACTAATTTGCATTTTATTGTATGACATAAGTATTTGATACATCAGAAAAGCAGAACTTAAAATTTGGTACAGAAACCTTTGTTTGCAATTACAGAGATCATACGTTTCCTGTAGTTCTTGACCAGGTTTGCACACACTGCAGCAGGGATTTTGGCCCACTCCTCCCTAGACCTTCTCCAGATCCTTCAGGTTTCGGTGCTGTCGCTGGGCAATACGGACTTTCAGTTCCCTCCAAAGATTTTCTATTGGGTTCAGGTCTGGAGACTGGCTAGGCCACTCCAGGACCTTGAGATGCTTCTTACGGAGCCACTCCTTAGTTGCCCTTTCTGTGTGTTTTGGGTTGTTGTCATGCTGGAAGACCCAGCCACGACCCATCTTCAATGCTCTTACTGAGGGAAAGAGGTTGTTGGCCAAGATCTCGCGATACATGGCCCCATCCATCCTCCCCTCAATACGGTGCAGTCGTCCTGTCCCCTTTGCAGAAAAGCATCCCCAAAGAATGATGTTTCCACCTCCATGCTTCACGGTTGGGATGGTGTTCTTGGGGTTGTACTCATCCTTCTTCTTCCTCCAAACACGGCGAGTGGAGTTTAGACCAAAAAGCTCTATTTTTGTCTCATCAGACCACATGACCTTCTCCCATTCCTCCTCTGGATCATCCAGATGGTCATTGGCAAACTTCAGACGGGCCTGAACATGCGCTGGCTTGAGCAGGGGGACCTTGCGTGCGCTGCAGGATTTTAATCCATGACGGCGTAGTGTGTTACTAATGGTTTTCTTTGAGGCTGTGGTCCCAGCTCTCTTCAGGTCATTGACCAGGTCCTGCCGTGTAGTTCTGGGCTGATCCCTCACCTTCCTCATGATCATTGATGCCCCACGAGATAAGATCTTGCATGGAGCCCCAGACCGAGGGTGATTGACCGTCATCTTGAACTTCTTCCATTTTCTAATAATTGCGCCAACAGTTGTTGCCTTCTCACCAAGCTGCTTGCCTATTGTCCTGTAGCCCATCCCAGCCTTGTGCAGGTCTACAATCTTATCCCTGATGTCCTTACACAGCTCTCTGGTCTCGGCCATTGTGGAGAGGTTGGAGTCTGTTTGATTGAGTGTGTGGACAGGTGTCTTTTATACAGGTAACGAGTTCAAACAGGTGCAGTTAATACAGGTAATGAGTGGAGAACAGGAGGGCTTCTTAAAGAAAAACTAACAGGTCTGTGAGAGACGGAATTCTTACTGGTTGGTAGGTGATCAAATACTTATGTCATGCAATAAAATGCAAATTAATTACTTAAAAATCATACAATGTGATTTTCTGGATTTTTGTTTTAGATCATTAATGATGTTAAACATCTGTTTTCCTTTGATTTTTTTTCTGTTGAAATGTCCCAATGAAACAAAGGCCTTGTAACTCTGGGCTGAAGATTGAGAAGTTAAGACATCTATATAGTCTCAACACAGAGCAATCCGGAACTGTCTCTCACAGTTGAAGTGTACCTATGATAAAAATGACAGACGTCTACACGCTTTGTAAGTAGGAAAACCTGCAAAATCGGCAGTGTATCAAATACTTGTTCTCCCCACTGTATATAATCATATGAGTAAACAGCCTACAGCCATATATATAATCATATAAATAAACGGTCTATCGCCATATATATAATCATATGAATCAACCGTATATAGCCATATATATAATCATATGAGTAAACAGTCTATAGCCATATATATGAATTAACAGTCTACAGCCATATATATATATAATCATATGAGTAAACAGTCTATAGCCATATATATGAATTAACAGTCTACAGCCATATATATAATCATATGAGTAAACAGTCTACAGCCATATATATGAATCATATAAATCAACAGTCTATAGTCTATAGCTCTGGGTCACATTAGTTCTCTGAAAACTGTAAAGTCATTAATTGAATTTAATCTCAATAGGTGATAAAAAATAACAGAAGTGTTGATGGTTTTGACTTGAAATAAAATGTGATAAAGAGAGATTAGATGGGATTGGTGTGTTGATGACACACACACACACACACACACACACACACACACACACACACACACACACACACACACACACACACACACACACACAGAATGAAAGTTGGACTCTTGATGTTTTTTTGTGGGATAAGCATCATCAAATCAAATCAAATCAAGTTTATTTTATATAGCCCTTCGTACATCAGCTAATATCTCGAAGTGCTGTACAGAAACCCAGCCTAAAACCCCAAACAGCAAGCAATGCAGGTGTAGAAGCACGGTGGCTAGGAAAAAAACCCTAGAAAGGCCAAAACCTAGGAAGAAACCTAGAGAGGAACCAGGCTATGAGGGGTGGCCAGTCCTCTTCTGGCTGTGCCGGGTGGAGATTATAACAGAACATGGCCAAGATGTTCAAAATATTCATAAGTGACAAGCATGGTCAAATAATAATCATGAATAATTTTCAGTTGGCTTTTCATAGCCGATCATTAAGAGTTGAAAATAGCAGCTCTGGGACAGGTGGCGGTTCCATAACCGCAGGCAGAATCATCATCATAGTTTGAGTAGAGAAGCTACTGTCACTGACCATTGAAGATGATAGCAAAGTTAAAATATGATCCAGTTTTATAACACCCCTGTGGAATGTTCTGGGATCTATCTAGTGATGCTATGTTACCTGTCTCTCCCCCTGTGGAATGTTCTGGTATCTATCTAGTGATGCTATGTTACCTGTCTCTCCCCCTGTGGAATGTTCTGGTATCTATCTAGTGATGCTATGTGACCTGTCTTTTCCCCTGTGGAATGTTCTGGTATCTATCTAGTGATGCTATGTGACCTGTCTTTTCCCCTGTGGAATGTTCTGGTATCTATCTAGTGATGCTATGTGACCTGTCTCTTCCTTTTGGCATATCAATTAATTTCCTTACTTCATCGTGTAAATGGCTTATGATAAGAAAACACACATTTCAACAAAGTGCACATTTCAAAGTCAGCCAGCGTATAAAACAAAGAGCTATATTCTGCCCTGCTCTCTGAACAGCTGCCTAGAGGGTGCTGTATACTGCCCTGCTCTCTGAACAGCTGCCTAGAGGGTGCTGTATACTGCCCTGCTCTCTGAACAGCTGCCTAGAGGGTGCTGTATACTGCCCTGCTCTCTGAACAGCTGCCTAGAGGGTGCTGTATACTGCCCTGCTCTCTGAACAGCTGCCTAGAGGGTGCTGTATACTGCCCTGCTCTCTGAACAGCTGCCTAGAGGGTGCTGTATACTGCCCTGCTCTCTGAACAGCTGCCTAGAGGGTGCTGTATACTGCCCTGCTCTCTGAACAGCTGCCTAGAGGGTGCTGTATACTGCCCTGCTCTCTGAACAGCTGCCTAGAGGGTGCTGTATACTGCCCTGCTCTCTGAACAGCTGCCTAGAGGGTGCTGTATACTGCCCTGCTCTCTGAACAGCTGCCTAGAGGGTGCTGTATACTGCCCTGCTCTCTGAACAGCTGCCTAGAGGGTGCTGTATACTGCCCTGCTCTCTGAACAGCTGCCTAGAGGGTGCTGTATACTGCCCTGCTCTCTGAACAGCTGCCTAGAGGGTGCTGTATACTGCCCTGCTCTCTGAACAGCTGCCTAGAGGGTGCTGTATACTGCCCTGCTCTCTGAACAGCTGCCTAGAGGGTGCTGTATACTGCCCTGCTCTCTGAACAGCTGCCTAGAGGGTGCTGTATACTGCCCTGCTCTCTGAACAGCTGCCTAGAGGGTGCTGTATACTGCCCTGCTCTCTGAACAGCTGCCTAGAGGGTGCTGTATACTGCCCTGCTCTCTGAACAGCTGCCTAGAGGGTGCTGTATACTGCCCTGCTCTCTGAACAGCTGCCTAGAGGGTGCTGTATACTGCCCTGCTCTCTGAACAGCTGCCTAGAGGGTGCTGTATACTGCCCTGCTCTCTGAACAGCTGCCTAGAGGGTGCTGTATACTGCCCTGCTCTCTGAACAGCTGCCTAGAGGGTGCTGTATACTGCCCTGCTCTCTGAACAGCTGCCTAGAGGGTGCTGTATACTGCCCTGCTCTCTGAACAGCTGCCTAGAGGGTGCTGTATACTGCCCTGCTCTCTGAACAGCTGCCTAGAGGGTGCTGTATACTGCCCTGCTCTCTGAACAGCTGCCTAGAGGGTGCTGTATACTGCCCTGCTCTCTGAACAGCTGCCTAGAGGGTGCTGTATACTGCCCTGCTCTCTGAACAGCTGCCTAGAGGGTGCTGTATACTGCCCTGCTCTCTGAACAGCTGCCTAGAGGGTGCTGTATACTGCCCTGCTCTCTGAACAGCTGCCTAGAGGGTGCTGTATACTGCCCTGCTCTCTGAACAGCTGCCTAGAGGGTGCTGTATACTGCCCTGCTCTCTGAACAGCTGCCTAGAGGGTGCTGTATACTGCCCTGCTCTCTGAACAGCTGCCTAGAGGGTGCTGTATACTGCCCTGCTCTCTGAACAGCTGCCTAGAGGGTGCTGTATACTGCCCTGCTCTCTGAACAGCTGCCTAGAGGGTGCTGTATACTGCCCTGCTCTCTGAACAGCTGCCTAAAGGGTGCTGTATACTGCCCTGCTCTCTGAACAGCTGCCTAGAGGGTGCTGTATACTGCCCTGCTCTCTGAACAGCTGCCTAGAGGGTGCTGTATACTGCCCTGCTCTCTGAACAGCTGCCTAGAGGGTGCTGTATACTGCCCTGCTCTCTGAACAGCTGCCTAGAGGGTGCTGTATACTGCCCTGCTCTCTGAACAGCTGCCTAAAGGGTGCTGTATACTGCCCTGCTCTCTGAACAGCTGCCTAGAGGGTGCTGTATACTGCCCTGCTCTCTGAACAGCTGCCTAGAGGGTGCTGTATACTTCACCATTGTGCTCCACTGCTGTTGTGCCACGAGCAAATAAAATATGTTTCTCATACTCTATTTGTTTAGCTGTATAGCATTCCAGTTCATGTCTCCCTGGAAGGCACTATGCAAACACACACACAAATACTACACTTGCAGTGTAGAAACCACAGGAGGATCCAGTCTCAGGGTGATGTAGACTCTCTCTCTCTCTCTCTCTCTCTCTCTCTCTCTCTCTCTCTCTCTCTCTCTCTCTCTCTCTCTCTCTCTCTCTCTCTCTCTCTCTCTCTCTCTCTCTCTCTCTCTCTCTCTCTCTCTCTCTCTCTCTCTCTCTCTCTCTCTCTCTCTCTCTCTCTCTCTCTCTCTCTCTCTCTAGTTAAAGTACAAAAGGGAAAATAAATATACATAAATATGGGTTGTATTTACAATGGTGTTTGTTCTTCACTGGTTGCCCTTTTCTTGTGGCAACAGGTCACAAATCTTGCTGCTGTGATGGCACACTGTGGTATTTCACCCAGTAGATATGGGAGTTTATCAAAATTGGGTTTGTTTTCTAATTCTTTGTGGGTCTGTGTAATCTGAGGGAAATATGTGTCTCTAATATGGTCATACATTTTGCAGGAGGTTAGGAAGTGCAGATCAGTTTCCACCTCATTTTGTGGGCAGTGAGCACATAGCCTGTCTTCTCTTGAGAGCCAGGTCTGTCTACGGCGACCTTTCTCAATAGCAAGGCTATGCTCACTGAGTCTGTACATAGTCAAAGCTTTCATTAAGGATACCATCAACACCACAGGCCTGTGTTGGATCCAGTGGGTTCTGGTAGTCTTTAATAGCTCATTCTAAGATTTGTAATTGATCATGTATATGTTTTTGCTGTTTATTGTTTGTTATAGAGCCAAAAAGATTGGAGAAGTGGTTTACTCATACATCTCTGTTTTGGATAGATAACTCTTCATGTTATTGTTTGTTTAGTGTTTTCCAGTGTTCCCAGAAGTGGTTAGAGTCTATGGATTTTTCAGTTACATTGAGCTGATTTCTGACGTGCTGTTCCTTCTTTTTCCGTAGTGTATTTCTGTATTGTTTCAGTGATTCACCATAGTGAAGGCGTAGACTCAGGCTTTCTGGGTCTCTGTGTTTTTGGTTGGATAGGATTCTACATTTCTTTCTTAGGTTTTTGCATTCTTCATCAAACCATTTGTCATTGTTGTTCATTTTCTTTGGTTGTCTGCTTGACATGTTTAGACTTGACAGGGAAGCTGAGGTGTCAAATATACTGTTTAGATGTTCTACTGCCAAGTTTACACCTTCACTATTACAGTGGATCGTTTTGTCCAGGAAGTTGTCTAGAAGGGATTGTATTTGTTGTTGCCTAATTGTTTTTTGGTAGGTTTCCACACTACTTTCCTTCCATCTATATCATGTCTTAATATTACTCAGCTCCTTTGGCTTTGATGCCTCATGATTGAGCATAACTCTGTTCAGGTAGACTGTGATTTTGCTGTGATCTGATAGGGGTGTCAGTGGGCTGACTGTGAACGCTCTGAGAGACTCTGGGTTGAGGTCAGTGATAAAGTAGTCTACAGTACTACTGCCAAGAGATGAGCTGTAGGTGTACCTACCATAGGAGTCCCCTTGAAGCCTACCGTTGACTATGTACATACCCAGCGTGTGACAGAGCGACCCATTTTTGCTGGTTGTTTTGTCATAGTTGTGCCTCGGGGGGCATATGGGGGAGGGAATACTGTCACCTCCAGGTAGGTGTTTGTCCCCCTGTGTGCTGAGAGTGTCAGGTTCTTGTCAAGTTCTGGCATTTAGGTCACCACAGACTAGTACATGTCCCTGAGCCTGGAAATGATTGATCTCCCCCTTTAGGATGGAGAAGCTGTCTTCATTAAAGTGTAGGGATTCTATTGGGGGGATATAGGTAGCACACAGGAGGACATTTTTCTGTGTTGAGATAATTTCCTTATTAATTTCTAACCAGATGATAAATGCTCCTGTTTTGATTAATTTAATGGAGTGAGTTAGGTCTGCTCTATACCAAATTAGCATTCCCCCTGAGTCTCTTCCCTGTTTCACACCTGGTGGGTGGATGGGACTACCAGTTCTCTGTAACCTAGAGGGCAACCAGTGGGTCCGTCTCCTCTATACCACCCACCTGGTAGTGTGGTAGATGGGACTACCAGCTCTCTGTAACCTAGAGGGAAACCAGTGGATCTGTCTCCTCAATACCATGTTTCTTGTAGGATGACATTCTCTGTCTCTCTCTCTCTGTCTCTGTCTCTGTCTCTCTCTCCCTATCTCTGTCTCTGTCTCTCTCCCTTTCTCTCTCTCAATTGAATTGAATTCAATTCAATTTGCTTTATTGGCATGACGTAACAATGCACATATTGCCAAAGCTTACTTTTGATATTTACAATATGAAAATAAGAAGAATAAAAATTGTCAACGGGACAACAGTAACAACAATAACCAAGGGTCAAAATAACCATACATTCAACAATAACAATAAGCATACAGTAGAGGACATGTGCAGGTTGATTGGTCTGTCAGACACTGTCCGTCAACTTATGGCAGGCAGCAATGTAGTGCGCTGCCAACCCACAGCTCTCTGCGTCCTCCCCCAACAGGACTGGTAGCCTACTCTCATCAGAGAGGTCTTTGAAACCTTTAATAAGGGTTTTCAATTTGGGGAAATGACACTCTCTAATTGTTTTATATTTTTGACATTTTGTCAGGAAATGCAGCTCCGTCTCAGGTTCTGCTGTTGTGCAGTGGTTGCACAGCCTTTCCTCTACAGGGAGCCAGGTTTTCCTGTGTCTACCCTTCTCAATGGCAAGGCTGTGCTCACTGAGCCTGTACTTTGTCAAGGTTTTTCTAAGGTTTTGATCAGTAACCATGGTCAATAAGTTTGCCACGGTGTACTGTCGATTTAGGGCCAGATAACACTGCATTTTGCTTTGTGCTTGTGCTTGTGTTTCCCAATAAGCAATATAGTTTTGTTTTGACTGTGTTGTAATTTGGTTTATCCTGATTGATTGGATGTTCTGGTCCTGAGGCTTCAGTGTGTTAGTAGAACAGGTTTGTGAACTCAGCCCCAGGACCAGCTGGATGAGGGGACTCTTTTCTTTGCTCAGCTCTTGGCATTGCAGGGCTTGGTAATGATATGAGAGGGGGTCACTGTATTTTAGATGTTTCCAAAACTTAATTGCTCTTTTTTGAGTTTTTATTATTAGTGGATATTGGCCTAATTCTGCCCTGCATGCATTGTTTGTAGTTTTCCTCTGTACATGTAGGAGAATCTTACAGAACTCTGCATGCAGGGTTTCAATGGGGTGTTTGTTCCATTTGATGAAATCTTGTTTTGCAAGTGGACCCCACACCTCGCTGCCATAAAGTGCAATTGGTTCAATGACATATTCAATTAGTTTTAGCCACATTTTAATAGGTATTTCAATTTGAATTTGCTTTTTAATGGTGTAGAATGCCCTGCGTGATTTCTCTCTCAGTTCATTCACTGCCTCATTAAGGTGTCCAGTTGAGCTTATTTTAAACCTAAGTAATTGTAGTGTGTGCAGTACTCTATATATTTTGTACCAATTGAGAACTTTGGACTAATTCCCTGAGATCTGGATCTTCTCTGGAAAATCATTATTTTAGTCTTTTTGGGGTTTACTTCCAGGGCCCAGGTCTGGCAGTACTGCTCTAGCAGGTCCAGGCTCTGCTGTAGGCCATGTGCTGTGGGTGACAGCAGGCATAGGTCATCTGCAAAGAGTAGGCATTTAACTTCTGAATTGTGGAGACTAACACTAGGGTCTGAGGATTTTTCTAGAATAGTGGCCAATTCGTTGATGTAAATATTGAAGAGTGCAGGGCTCAGATTGCAACCCTGACGAAGGCCCCGCCCCTGGTTAAAGAATTCTGTTATTTTCTCACCAATTTTAATGCTGCACGTATTGCCAGTATACATTGATTTAATTATGTCATATGTTTTACCCCCTACATCACTTTCAATAACTTTGTAGAACAGTCCTGTATGCCAAATAGAATCAAATGCTTTTTGGAAGTCGATAAAGCAAGCGTATATTTTGGTATTATTTTGGTGGGCATGTTTATCTATCAGGGTGTAAATATGATCAGTTGTGTGATGTTTTGGTATAAATCCAATTTGGCTTTTACTCAAGACATTGTGCTTATTAAGGAAGTTTAGAACTCTTACATTTATAATACTACAGAAAACCTTCCCCAGGTTACTGTTCACACAAATGCCTCTGTAATTGTTTGGGTCAAATGTGTCTCCGTTCTTAAAGATTGGGGTTATGAGTCCTTGATTCCAGATGTCAGGGAAATAACCTACACTCAGGATCAAATTAAACAGTTTTAATATAGCCAATTGAAATGTTGCACTAGTGAGTTTGAGCATCTCATTTAGGATGCCATCAGGTCCGCATGCCTTTTTAAATTTGAGAGCCTGAAGTTTCTTATAGAGCTCCTGGTCAGTAATTGGGGAGTCCAGTGGATTTTGATTGTCCTTTATAGCTTTTTCAACTTCCAACTTAGCTCATTCAACTTCTCATGAATTTGGCATTGTTCTGCATTTGTGTCAATTTGAACGGTGTTGTAGAGTGTTTTAAAATGGGTTGTCCATATGTCACCATTTTGTATTGCTAATTCCTCTTGTTTAGATTTTTTTAGTTTTTTCCAATTTTGCCAGAAGTTGTGTGTGTTTATGGACTCCTCAATTAGTGTCAGCTGCTTGCTGTTGTACTGTGCTTTTTTGGTTCTGAGTGGAAGTTTATAGAGTTTTAAAGTCTCACAGTAATGAAGGCGTAATTCACCATTATTTGGTCTCTGTGCTTTTGGTTGGATAGTGTTATAATTTTACAATCTGCATCAAACCAGTTGTCATCTGTGATCTTTTTTTGTTTTGTTTTATATCAATTTCAATTGTGCTTCTTTTGCCGTTTGCCTGAATATATAGTTGATGTTTTGTACTGCTAGATTGATGCCTTCTTTACTGTGAGTGAATGTGGTATCCAGGAAGTTATCTAAGAGTGTTTGGATATTTTGGTTCCAGGCTGCTTTCTGGTATTCTTCTGTGCTGTTTTGGGCCCATCTGAATGTCTGATGTTGTACAGCTTACTGGGCTGTGAATGTGTGGTTGTTTCCATGTCTGTCCTTTTGAGGAACAACGTAATTTGGCTGTGATCAGACAGAGGTGTTAGTGGCTTGACAGTGAATGAGCTGAGAGAGAAAGGGTCAATGTCTGTGATCATATAGTCTACTGTACTGTGGCCAAGAGGTGAGCAGTAGGTGAATCTCCCCAAAGAGTCCCCCCGTAACCTACCATTGACAAAGTACAGACCCAGGCTTCTACAGAGCTGCAACAGATCCCTTCCGTTGTTGTTGACGGTGCTGTCACTGTTGTTTCTATGGGGGAGATTAAGGCAGTTAGAAACAGTATGGCCTGTAATAAAGCTGTCCCCTCATGTGCTCGTTAGATCAGGTAGTGTTCCTGTGTGCTCGTTAGATCAGGTAGTGTTCCTGTGTGCTCGTTAGATCAGGTAGTGTTCCTGTGTGCTCGTTAGATCAGGTAGTGTTCCTGTGTGGTCGTTAGATCAGGTAGTGTTCCTGTGTGCTCGTTAGATCAGGTAGTGTTCCTGTGTGCTCGTTAGATCAGGTAGTGTTCCTGTGTGCTCGTTAGATCAGGTAGTGTTCCTGTGTGGTCGTTAGATCAGGTAGTGTTCCTGTGTGCTCGTTAGATCAGGTAGTGTTCCTGTGTGGTCGTTAGATCAGGTAGTGTTCCTGTGTGCTCGTTAGATCAGGTAGTGTTCCTGTGTGGTCGTTAGATCAGGTAGTGTTCCTGTGTGGTCGTTAGATCAGGTAGTGTTCCTGTGTGGTCGTTAGATCAGGTAGTGTTCCTGTGTGGTCGTTAGATCAGGTAGTGTTCCTGTGTGCTCGTTAGATCAGGTAGTGTTCCTGTGTGCTCGTTAGATCAGGTCGTGTTCCTGTGTGCTCGTTAGATCAGGTAGTGTTCCTGTGTGCTCGTTAGATCAGGTAGTGTTCCTGTGTGCTCGTTAGATCAGGTAGTGTTCCTGTGTGCTCGTTAGATCAGGTCGTGTTCCTGTGTGCTCGTTAGATCAGGTAGTGTTCCTGTGTGCTCGTTAGATCAGGTAGTGTTCCTGTGTGGTCGTTAGATCAGGTAGTGTTCCTGTGTGCTCGTTAGATCAGGTAGTGTTCCTGTGTGCTCGTTAGATCAGGTAGTGTGCCTGTGTGCTCGTTAGATCAGGTAGTGTTCCTGTGTGGTCGTTAGATCAGGTAGTGTTCCTGTGTGCTCGTTAGATCAGGTCGTGTTCCTGTGTGCTCGTTAGATCAGGTAGTGTTCCTGTGTGCTCGTTAGATCAGGTAGTGTTCCTGTGTGGTCGTTAGATCAGGTAGTGTTCCTGTGTGCTCGTTAGATCAGGTAGTGTTCCTGTGTGCTCGTTAGATCAGGTAGTGTTCCTGTGTGGTCGTTAGATCAGGTAGTGTTCCTGTGTGGTCGTTAGATCAGGTAGTGTTCCTGTGTGCTCGTTAGATCAGGTAGTGTTCCTGTGTGCTCGTTAGATCAGGTAGTGTTCCTGTGTGGTCGTTAGATCAGGTAGTGTTCCTGTGTGCTCGTTAGATCAGGTAGTGTTCCTGTGTGCTCGTTAGATCAGGTAGTGTTCCTGTGTTCTCGTTAGATCAGGTAGTGTTCCTGTGTGGTCGTTAGATCAGGTAGTGTTCCTGTGTGCTCGTTAGATCAGGTAGTGTTCCTGTGTGGTCGTTAGATCAGGTAGTGTTCCTGTGTGCTCGTTAGATCAGGTAGTGTTCCTGTGTGCTCGTTAGATCAGGTAGTGTTCCTGTGTGCTCGTTAGATCAGGTAGTGTTCCTGTGTGCTCGTTAGATCAGGTCGTGTTCCTGTGTGCTCGTTAGATCAGGTAGTGTTCCTGTGTGCTCGTTAGATCAGGTAGTGTTCCTGTGTGGTCGTTAGATCAGGTAGTGTTCCTGTGTGCTCGTTAGATCAGGTAGTGTTCCTGTGTGCTCGTTAGATCAGGTAGTGTTCCTGTGTGCTCGTTAGATCAGGTCGTGTTCCTGTGTGCTCGTTAGATCAGGTAGTGTTCCTGTGTGCTCGTTAGATCAGGTAGTGTTCCTGTGTGCTCGTTAGATCAGGTAGTGTTCCTGTGTGGTCGTTAGATCAGGTAGTGTTCCTGTGTGCTCGTTAGATCAGGTAGTGTTCCTGTGTGCTCGTTAGATCAGGTAGTGTTCCTGTGTGGTCGTTAGATCAGGTAGTGTTCCTGTGTGGTCGTTAGATCAGGTAGTGTTCCTGTGTGCTCGTTAGATCAGGTAGTGTTCCTGTGTGGTCGTTAGATCAGGTAGTGTTCCTGTGTGCTCGTTAGATCAGGTAGTGTTCCTGTGTGCTCGTTAGATCAGGTAGTGTTCCTGTGTGCTCGTTAGATCAGGTAGTGTTCCTGTGTGCTCGTTAGATCAGGTAGTGTTCCTGTGTGGTCGTTAGATCAGGTAGTGTTCCTGTGTGCTCGTTAGATCAGGTAGTGTTCCTGTGTGCTCGTTAGATCAGGTAGTGTTCCTGTGTGCTCGTTAGATCAGGTAGTGTTCCCGTGTGCTCGTTAGATCAGGTAGTGTTCCCGTGTGCTCGTTAGATCAGGTAGTGTTCCTGTGTGCTCGTTAGATCAGGTAGTGTTCCTGTGTGCTCGTTAGATCAGGTAGTGTTCCTGTGTGGTCGTTAGATCAGGTAGTGTTCCTGTGTGCTCGTTAGATCAGGTAGTGTTCCTGTGTGGTCGTTAGATCAGGTAGTGTTCCTGTGTGCTCGTTAGATCAGGTAGTGTTCCTGTGTGCTCGTTAGATCAGGTAGTGTTCCTGTGTGGTCGTTAGATCAGGTAGTGTTCCTGTGTGGTCGTTAGATCAGGTAGTGTTCCTGTGTGGTCGTTAGATCAGGTAGTGTTCCTGTGTGCTCGTTAGATCAGGTAGTGTTCCTGTGTGCTCGTTAGATCAGGTAGTGTTCCTGTGTGCTCGTTAGATCAGGTAGTGTTCCTGTGTGCTCGTTAGATCAGGTAGTGTTCCTGTGTGCTCGTTAGATCAGGTAGTGTTCCTGTGTGGTCGTTAGATCAGGTAGTGTTCCTGTGTGGTCGTTAGATCAGGTAGTGTTCCTGTGTGCTCGTTAGATCAGGTAGTGTTCCTGTGTGGTCGTTAGATCAGGTAGTGTTCCCGTGTGGTCGTTAGATCAGGTAGTGTTCCTGTGTTCTCGTTAGATCAGGTAGTGTTCCTGTGTGGTCGTTAGATCAGGTAGTGTTCCCGTGTGGTCGTTAGATCAGGTAGTGTTCCTGTGTTCTCGTTAGATCAGGTAGTGTTCCCGTGTGGTCGTTAGATCAGGTAGTGTTCCTGTGTGGTCGTTAGATCAGGTAGTGTTCCTGTGTGGTCGTTAGATCAGGTAGTGTTCCTGTGTGCTCGTTAGATCAGGTAGTGTTCCTGTGTGGTCGTTAGATCAGGTAGTGTTCCTGTGTGGTCGTTAGATCAGGTAGTGTTCCTGTGTGCTCGTTAGATCAGGTAGTGTTCCTGTGTGCTCGTTAGATCAGGTAGTGTTCCTGTGTGCTCGTTAGATCAGGTAGTGTTCCTGTGTGGTCGTTAGATCAGGTAGTGTTCCTGTGTGGTCGTTAGATCAGGTAGTGTTCCTGTGTGCTCGTTAGATCAGGTAGTGTTCCTGTGTGGTCGTTAGATCAGGTAGTGTTCCCGTGTGGTCGTTAGATCAGGTAGTGTTCCTGTGTTCTCGTTAGATCAGGTAGTGTTCCTGTGTGGTCGTTAGATCAGGTAGTGTTCCCGTGTGGTCGTTAGATCAGGTAGTGTTCCTGTGTTCTCGTTAGATCAGGTAGTGTTCCCGTGTGGTCGTTAGATCAGGTAGTGTTCCTGTGTGGTCGTTAGATCAGGTAGTGTTCCTGTGTGGTCGTTAGATCAGGTAGTGTTCCTGTGTGCTCGTTAGATCAGGTAGTGTTCCCGTGTGGTCGTTAGATCAGGTAGTGTTCCTGTGTTCTCGTTAGATCAGGTAGTGTTCCCGTGTGGTCGTTAGATCAGGTAGTGTTCCTGTGTGGTCGTTAGATCAGGTAGTGTTCCTGTGTGGTCGTTAGATCAGGTAGTGTTCCTGTGTGCTCGTTAGATCAGGTAGTGTTCCTGTGTGGTCGTTAGATCAGGTAGTGTTCCTGTGTGCTCGTTAGATCAGGTAGTGTTCCTGTGTGCTCGTTAGATCAGGTAGTGTTCCTGTGTGCTCGTTAGATCAGGTAGTGTTCCTGTGTGCTCGTTAGATCAGGTAGTGTTCCTGTGTGCTCGTTAGATCAGGTCGTGTTCCTGTGTGCTCGTTAGATCAGGTAGTGTTCCTGTGTGCTCGTTAGATCAGGTAGTGTTCCTGTGTTCTCGTTAGATCAGGTCGTGTTCCCGTGCCGCATTTGTGTCCCCACAGATGAGCACATTTCCCTGGACCTGGAAATGACACGTCTCTTCCTCAGGGGGGGGGGGAAGATCTCTGAGTAATATGGGGATTCTGAGGGGGGGATATAAATTGCGCAAAGGAACACATATTTTTCTGTCAGTACAAGTTCTTTTTTCATTTTTAACCAAATGTGATATTTACCAATTTTGAGGGGATCTCTCTCTCTCTTCTCTCTCTCTCTGCTGTCTCTCACTCCTCTTTCTCTCTTTCAAGTCTGTACATAGTCGAAGCTTTCCTTAAGTTTGGGTCAGTCACAGTGGTCAGGTATTCTGCCACTGTGTACTCTCTGTTCAGGGCCACATAGTTTTGTTAATTCTTTCCAATGTTCTCTCTCTCTACTCTCTCTCTCTCTAAAATACTTTTTTTTTTTACTATCAAGGATAACACAATATTTTTGTGCATTACCTGGTTGAATAAGACACACATCTCTCTCTCTCTCTTTCTGTTTCAGAGTGTGGAGGTGAACGGGCAGAGTTATAAGATGGAGGGGCTGAAAAAGTTCACAGAGTACTCCTTGCGTGTCTTGGCTATGAACCGTTATGGCCCTGGGGTCACCACAGAGGACATGAGCATCACCACGCTGTCTGACGGTATGTCAGAACTACACCTTCTCTTATTGGTTCACTGTGTGTAACACCTTCTCTTATTGGTTCATTGATTGAACTACACTCATTCTCATTGGTTCATTTGATAGAACTATAATCAGGTATGGGCAAACATTTCAAAATACAATTATAATATAGACATACAAAGTACTGTAAAGATCAATGTATCAAAATAAACTACAAAGTACTTGTATTTTGTAATGTATTTAACTAAAATACATTTTCAAGTAGTCGGCCTGAACAGCGGCAACATTGTCAGTAAGGTCACAAAAACGTTTTACTTGCTATGACTGTGATATGTTGTTGTTTGTCTACCCTGTTTATCTACCCTGGAGTAGCGTGTCTTGCTAAATGACCAAAATGTTCACGTTCATTAGGACACTCAACGGAAAACATTTCTTTTTTTTAACGAAAATAACATTCTACGATTAGCCAAACGTTTCTTATTGACTCCAGGAAGTCCCTCACTGTTTCAGTCTGTTTTCTTCCTTTTGGTGCCAAATGAACAGACCCCTTTTGCTGTGAATTGGTTCAATGTGTGTTTACTGAAAGTCACACGGTGTCTTTCATGCTTTTCACTTCTGATTGCAGTGAGATAAACAGCTACATAATGAATTAAAACTTAATCAAGAATTAATTAAATCGTTTATCCTCTATTACTAAATGTCTCATTGCATTTGACACACATGAGTTGCTTGCATGTCACCAGTCAATGTGTTTGAGTCCCAAATGGCAAGCTATTCCACCTATATAGTACACTACTTTTGACCAGAACCCTTAAGGTGGGGAATAGAGAATAAGGGGGCCATTTTTGGGACACACATCCCAGTGTATGAATTTCGCACACTTTATTTTTCTCGTTAATCAATTTCTGGCGGTGTCAGTCATCTCTGACAGCCCACATGGCTCCACGTTGGAATAGTCTGATTACCTGCTCCAGCGCTCTTCAAGAATCACGAGGATATGTACCAAATGGTACCCTATTCCCTGTGTAGTGCACTACATTTGACCAGGGCCCCATAGTGCTTTGTTCAAATGTAGTGCACTATGTAGGGAATAGGATGGCCACTCGGGACACTTTCACAGACAGTCTCATCAAACCGCAGATTAATTGAGTCCCGAAGACATTCCCCTGGGACAGCGGCAACAACTCTTGTTCCATTGGTTGCTTCACCTGTGAACATTTCCTACAGTACACTACATTACCTGCAGAAAGGGGACGTATTCCCCAACCTTCAACCTCCTAAACACAGATTACCTACCTGGAGAGGGGCTGTACTCCAGATTACCTACCTGTAGAGGGGCTGTACTCCAGATTACCTACCTGTAGAGGGGTTGTACTCCAGATTACCTACCTGTAGAGGGGCTGTACTCCAGATTACCTCCCTGTAGAGAGGCTGTACTCCAGATTACCTACCTGTAGAGGGGCTGTACTCCAGATTACCTACCTGTAGAGGGGCTGTACTCCAGATTACCTACCTTTAGAGGGGCTGTACTCCAGATTACCTACCTGTAGAGGGGCTGTACTCCAGATTACCTACCTGTAGAGAGGCTGTACTCCAGATTACCTACCTGTAGAGGGGCTGTACTCCAGATTACCTACCTGTAGAGGGGCTGTACTCCAGATTACCTACCTGTAGAGGGGCTGTACTCCAGATTACCTACCTGTAGAGGGGCTGTACTCCAGATTACCTACCTTTTGTGTTTCCAGTTAGATCTACTCAAACAAACTGAATCTGTTTCGTGATACAGAATGCGTACTGTGCACCTAAACAGATCCTCCAGACGTTAGAGTTCTGGAGTTTTCTTTTTAAAAGTTAGTTCAGGGTTTGTTGTCTAGTTTGATCTCGGGCTTGTCTTATCCCACCTCTCTCTCTCTCTCTCTCTCTCTCTCTCTCTCTCTCTCTCTCTCTCTCTCTCTCTGTGTCTCTCTGTCTCTCTGTCTCTCTGTCTCTCTCTCTCTCTCTGTGTACTATTTTGTTTTGTGACATTTTCCTCTTTTGTTATGGCTTTCATGTTGTCTCTTATTTGGATCAGAGCCGAGTCTTTGACTGACTGGAATCAGACGTTGCATTAGTTCTTTTTACTTTTGCTGGTTGTCCCGGGAGATAAGTTGTACGCTATCAAAGAAAGTTGCGAACACAAAGAAGGATCAGAGAGGATCTTGTTTACTACACACAGCTTTAACTGGTTCTAAAACTGGAAGCTACGCTATGCTACTGAACTCACCTTTAATTGGATCTAAAACTGGAAGCTATGCTAGGCTACTGAACTCACCTTTAATTGGATCTCAAACTGGAAGCTATGCTAGGCTACTGAACCCTACCTTTAATTGGATCTAAAACTGGAAGCTATGCTAGGCTACTGAACCCTACCTTTAATTGGATCTAAAACTGGAAGCTATGCTAGGCTACTGAACCAAACCTTTAATTGGATCTAAAACTGGAAGCTATGCTAGGCTACTGAACCCTACCTTTAATTGGATCTAAAACTGGAAGCTATGCTAGGCTACTGAACCAAACCTCTAATTGGAACTAAAACTGGAAGCTATGCTAGGCTACTGAACCAAACCTTTAATTGGATCTCAAACTGGAAGCTATGCTAGGCTACTGAACCAAACCTTTAATTGGATCTAAAACTGGAAGCTATGCTAGGCTACTGAACCAAACCTTTAACTGGTTCTAAAACTGGAAGCTATGCTAGGCTACTGAACCCTACCTTTAATTGGATCTAAAACTGGAAGCTATGCTAGGCTACTGAACCAAACCTTTAATTGGATCTAAAACTGGAAGCTATGCTAGGCTACTGAACCCTACCTTTAATTGGATCTAAAACTGGAAGCTATGCTAGGCTACTGAACCAAACCTTTAATTGGATCTCAAACTGGAAGCTATGCTAGGCTACTGAACCAAACCTTTAATTGGAACTAAAACTGGAAGCTATGCTAGGCTACTGAACCCTACCTTTAATTGGATCTAAAACTGGAAGCTATGCTAGGCTACTGAACCAAACCTTTAATTGGATCTCAAACTGGAAGCTATGCTAGGCTACTGAACCAAACCTTTAATTGGATCTAAAACTGGAAGCTATGCTAGGCTACTGAACCAAACCTTTAATTGGAACTAAAACTGGAAGCTATGCTAGGCTACTGAACCAAACCTTTAATTGGATCTCAAACTGGAAGCTATGCTAGGCTACTGAACCAAACCTTTAATTGGATCTAAAACTGGAAGCTATGCTAGGCTACTGAACCAAACCTTTAATTGGATCTAAAACTGGAAGCTATGCTAGGCTACTGAACCAAACCTTTAACTGGTTCTAAAACTGGAAGCTATGCTAGGCTACTGAACCCTACCTTTAATTGGATCTAAAACTGGAAGCTATGCTAGGCTACTGAACCAAACCTTTAATTGGATCTAAAACTGGAAGCTATGCTAGGCTACTGAACCAAACCTTTAATTGGATCTAAAACTGGAAGCTATGCTAGGCTACTGAACCAAACCTTTAATTGGATCTAAAACTGTAAGCTATGCTAGGCTACTGAACCCTACCTTTAATTGGATCTAAAACTGGAAGCTATGCTAGGCTACTGAACCAAACCTTTAATTGGATCTCAAACTGGAAGCTATGCTAGGCTACTGAACCAAACCTTTAATTGGATCTCAAACTGGAAGCTATGCTAGGCTACTGAACCAAACCTTTAATTGGATCTAAAACTGGAAGCTATGCTAGGCTACTGAACCAAACCTTTAATTGGATCTAAAACTGGAAGCTATGCTAGGCTACTGAACCAAACCTTTAACTGGTTCTCAAACTGGAAGCTATGCTAGGCTACTGAACCAAACCTTTAATTGGATCTCAAACTGGAAGCTATGCTAGGCTACTGAACCAAACCTTTAATTGGAACTAAAACTGGAAGCTATGCTAGGCTACTGAACCCTACCTTTAATTGGATCTAAAACTGGAAGCTATGCTAGGCTACTGAACCAAACCTTTAATTGGATCTCAAACTGGAAGCTATGCTAGGCTACTGAACCAAACCTTTAATTGGAACTAAAACTGGAAGCTATGCTAGGCTACTGAACCAAACCTTTAATTGGATCTAAAACTGGAAGCTACGCTAGGCTACTGAACCAAACCTTTAATTGGATCTCAAACTGGAAGCTATGCTAGGCTACTGAACCCTACCTTTAATTGGATCTAAAACTGGAAGCTACGCTAGGCTACTGAACCAAACCTTTAATTGGATCTCAAACTGGAAGCTATGCTAGGCTACTGAACCAAACCTTTAACTGGTTCTAAAACTGGAAGCTATGCTAGGCTACTGAACCCTACCTTTAATTGGATCTAAAACTGGAAGCTATGCTAGGCTACTGAACCAAACCTTTAATTGGATCTAAAACTGGAAGCTATGCTAGGCTACTGAACCCTACCTTTAATTGGATCTAAAACTGGAAGCTATGCTAGGCTACTGAACCAAACCTTTAATTGGATCTCAAACTGGAAGCTATGCTAGGCTACTGAACCAAACCTTTATTGGAACTAAAACTGGAAGCTATGCTAGGCTACTGAACCAAACCTTTAATTGGATCTAAAACTGGAAGCTACGCTAGGCTACTGAACCAAACCTTTAATTGGATCTCAAACTGGAAGCTATGCTAGGCTACTGAACCAAACCTTTAATTGGATCTAAAACTGGAAGCTATGCTAGGCTACTGAACCAAACCTTTAATTGGAACTAAAACTGGAAGCTATGCTAGGCTACTGAACCAAACCTTTAATTGGATCTCAAACTGGAAGCTATGCTAGGCTACTGAACCAAACCTTTAATTGGATCTAAAACTGGAAGCTATGCTAGGCTACTGAACCAAACCTTTAATTGGATCTAAAACTGGAAGCTATGCTAGGCTACTGAACCAAACCTTTAACTGGTTCTAAAACTGGAAGCTATGCTAGGCTACTGAACCCTACCTTTAATTGGATCTAAAACTGGAAGCTATGCTAGGCTACTGAACCAAACCTTTAATTGGATCTAAAACTGGAAGCTATGCTAGGCTACTGAACCAAACCTTTAATTGGATCTAAAACTGGAAGCTATGCTAGGCTACTGAACCAAACCTTTAATTGGATCTAAAACTGTAAGCTATGCTAGGCTACTGAACCCTACCTTTAATTGGATCTAAAACTGGAAGCTATGCTAGGCTACTGAACCAAACCTTTAATTGGATCTCAAACTGGAAGCTATGCTAGGCTACTGAACCAAACCTTTAATTGGATCTCAAACTGGAAGCTATGCTAGGCTACTGAACCAAACCTTTAATTGGATCTAAAACTGGAAGCTATGCTAGGCTACTGAACCAAACCTTTAATTGGATCTAAAACTGGAAGCTATGCTAGGCTACTGAACCAAACCTTTAACTGGTTCTAAAACTGGAAGCTATGCTAGGCTACTGAACCAAACCTTTAATTGGATCTCAAACTGGAAGCTATGCTAGGCTACTGAACCAAACCTTTAATTGGATCTCAAACTGGAAGCTATGCTAGGCTACTGCACCAAACCTTTAATTGGAACTAAAACTGGAAGCTATGCTAGGCTACTGAACCCTACCTTTAATTGGATCTAAAACTGGAAGCTATGCTAGGCTACTGAACCAAACCTTTAATTGGATCTCAAACTGGAAGCTATGCTAGGCTACTGAACCAAACCTTTAATTGGATCTCAAACTGGAAGCTATGCTAGGCTACTGAACCAAACCTTTAATTGGAACTAAAACTGGAAGCTATGCTAGGCTACTGAACCCTACCTTTAATTGGATCTAAAACTGGAAGCTATGCTAGGCTACTGAACCAAACCTTTAATTGGATCTCAAACTGGAAGCTATGCTAGGCTACTGAACCAAACCTTTAATTGGAACTAAAACTGGAAGCTATGCTAGGCTACTGAACCAAACCTTTAATTGGATCTAAAACTGGAAGCTACGCTAGGCTACTGAACCAAACCTTTAATTTGATCTCAAACTGGAAGCTATGCTAGGCTACTGAACCCTACCTTTAATTGGATCTAAAACTGGAAGCTACGCTAGGCTACTGAACCAAACCTTTAATTGGATCTCAAACTGGAAGCTATGCTAGGCTACTGAACCCTACCTTTAATTGGATCTAAAACTGGAAGCTATGCTAGGCTACTGAACCAAACCTTTAATTGGAACTAAAACTGGAAGCTATGCTAGGCTACTGAACCAAACCTTTAATTGGATCTCAAACTGGAAGCTATGCTAGGCTACTGAACCAAACCTTTAATTGGATCTAAAACTGGAAGCTATGCTAGGCTACTGAACCAAACCTTTAACTGGTTCTAAAACTGGAAGCTATGCTAGGCTACTGAACCCTACCTTTAATTGGATCTAAAACTGGAAGCTATGCTAGGCTACTGAACCAAACCTTTAATTGGATCTAAAACTGGAAGCTATGCTAGGCTACTGAACCAAACCTTTAATTGGATCTAAAACTGGAAGCTATGCTAGGCTACTGAACCAAACCTTTAATTGGATCTAAAACTGGAAGCTACGCTAGGCTACTGAACCAAACCTTTAATTGGATCTCAAACTGGAAGCTATGCTAGGCTACTGAACCCTACCTTTAATTGGATCTAAAACTGGAAGCTATGCTAGGCTACTGAACCAAACCTCTAATTGGAACTAAAACTGGAAGCTATGCTAGGCTACTGAACCAAACCTTTAATTGGATCTCAAACTGGAAGCTATGCTAGGCTACTGAACCAAACCTTTAATTGGATCTAAAACTGGAAGCTATGCTAGGCTACTGAACCAAACCTTTAATTGGAACTAAAACTGGAAGCTATGCTAGGCTACTGAACCAAACCTTTAATTGGATCTCAAACTGGAAGCTATGCTAGGCTACTGAACCAAACCTTTAATTGGATCTAAAACTGGAAGCTATGCTAGGCTACTGAACCAAACCTTTAATTGGATCTAAAACTGGAAGCTATGCTAGGCTACTGAACCAAACCTTTAACTGGTTCTAAAACTGGAAGCTATGCTAGGCTACTGAACCCTACCTTTAATTGGATCTAAAACTGGAAGCTATGCTAGGCTACTGAACCAAACCTTTAATTGGATCTAAAACTGGAAGCTATGCTAGGCTACTGAACCAAACCTTTAATTGGATCTAAAACTGGAAGCTATGCTAGGCTACTGAACCAAACCTTTAATTGGATCTAAAACTGTAAGCTATGCTAGGCTACTGAACCCTACCTTTAATTGGATCTAAAACTGGAAGCTATGCTAGGCTACTGAACCAAACCTTTAATTGGATCTCAAACTGGAAGCTATGCTAGGCTACTGAACCAAACCTTTAATTGGATCTCAAACTGGAAGCTATGCTAGGCTACTGAACCAAACCTTTAATTGGATCTAAAACTGGAAGCTATGCTAGGCTACTGAACCAAACCTTTAATTGGATCTAAAACTGGAAGCTATGCTAGGCTACTGAACCAAACCTTTAACTGGTTCTAAAACTGGAAGCTATGCTAGGCTACTGAACCAAACCTTTAATTGGATCTCAAACTGGAAGCTATGCTAGGCTACTGAACCAAACCTTTAATTGGAACTAAAACTGGAAGCTATGCTAGGCTACTGAACCCTACCTTTAATTGGATCTAAAACTGGAAGCTATGCTAGG
Organism: Salvelinus alpinus; assembly: GCF_045679555.1. NCBI lineage: Eukaryota > Metazoa > Chordata > Actinopteri > Salmoniformes > Salmonidae > Salvelinus > Salvelinus alpinus. The sequence goes on along the minus strand of NC_092103.1, from coordinate 48,062,012 downwards.
CTACTGAACCAAACCTTTAATTGGATCTCAAACTGGAAGCTATGCTAGGCTACTGAACCAAACCTTTAATTGGAACTAAAACTGGAAGCTATGCTAGGCTACTGAACCAAACCTTTAATTGGATCTAAAACTGGAAGCTACGCTAGGCTACTGAACCAAACCTTTAATTTGATCTCAAACTGGAAGCTATGCTAGGCTACTGAACCCTACCTTTAATTGGATCTAAAACTGGAAGCTACGCTAGGCTACTGAACCAAACCTTTAATTGGATCTCAAACTGGAAGCTATGCTAGGCTACTGAACCCTACCTTTAATTGGATCTAAAACTGGAAGCTATGCTAGGCTACTGAACCAAACCTTTAATTGGAACTAAAACTGGAAGCTATGCTAGGCTACTGAACCTAACCTTTAATTGGATCTCAAACTGGAAGCTATGCTAGGCTACTGAACCAAACCTTTAATTGGATCTAAAACTGGAAGCTATGCTAGGCTACTGAACCAAACCTTTAACTGGTTCTAAAACTGGAAGCTATGCTAGGCTACTGAACCCTACCTTTAATTGGATCTAAAACTGGAAGCTATGCTAGGCTACTGAACCAAACCTTTAATTGGATCTAAAACTGGAAGCTATGCTAGGCTACTGAACCAAACCTTTAATTGGATCTAAAACTGGAAGCTATGCTAGGCTACTGAACCAAACCTTTAATTGGATCTCAAACTGGAAGCTACGCTAGGCTACTGAACCAAACCTTTAATTGGATCTCAAACTGGAAGCTATGCTAGGCTACTGAACCCTACCTTTAATTGGATCTAAAACTGGAAGCTATGCTAGGCTACTGAACCAAACCTTTAATTGGAACTAAAACTGGAAGCTATGCTAGGCTACTGAACCAAACCTTTAATTGGATCTAAAACTGGAAGCTATGCTAGGCTACTGAACCAAACCTTTAATTGGATCTAAAACTGGAAGCTACGCTAGGCTACTGAACCAAACCTTTAATTGGATCTCAAACTGGAAGCTATGCTAGGCTACTGAACCCTACCTTTAATTGGATCTAAAACTGGAAGCTATGCTAGGCTACTGAACCAAACCTTTAATTGGAACTAAAACTGGAAGCTATGCTAGGCTACTGAACCAAACCTTTAATTGGATCTCAAACTGGAAGCTATGCTAGGCTACTGAACCAAACCTTTAATTGGATCTAAAACTGGAAGCTATGCTAGGCTACTGAACCAAACCTTTAACTGGTTCTAAAACTGGAAGCTATGCTAGGCTACTGAACCCTACCTTTAATTGGATCTAAAACTGGAAGCTATGCTAGGCTACTGAACCAAACCTTTAATTGGATCTAAAACTGGAAGCTATGCTAGGCTACTGAACCAAACCTTTAATTGGATCTAAAACTGGAAGCTATGCTAGGCTACTGAACCAAACCTTTAATTGGATCTAAAACTGTAAGCTATGCTAGGCTACTGAACCCTACCTTTAATTGGATCTAAAACTGGAAGCTATGCTAGGCTACTGAACCAAACCTTTAATTGGATCTCAAACTGGAAGCTATGCTAGGCTACTGAACTCACCTTTAATTGGATCTCAAACTGGAAGCTATGCTAGGCTACTGAACCAAACCTTTAATTGGATCTAAAACTGGAAGCTATGCTAGGCTACTGAACCAAACCTTTAACTGGTTCTAAAACTGGAAGCTATGCTAGGCTACTGAACCAAACCTTTAATTGGATCTCAAACTGGAAGCTATGCTAGGCTACTGAACCAAACCTTTAATTGGATCTCAAACTGGAAGCTATGCTAGGCTACTGAACCAAACCTTTAATTGGAACTAAAACAGGAAGCTATGCTAGGCTACTGAACCCTACCTTTAATTGGATCTAAAACTGGAAGCTATGCTAGGCTACTGAACCAAACCTTTAATTGGATCTCAAACTGGAAGCTATGCTAGGCTACTGAACCAAACCTTTAATTGGATCTCAAACTGGAAGCTATGCTAGGCTACTGAACCAAACCTTTAATTGGAACTAAAACTGGAAGCTATGCTAGGCTACTGAACCCTACCTTTAATTGGATCTAAAACTGGAAGCTATGCTAGGCTACTGAACCAAACCTTTAATTGGATCTCAAACTGGAAGCTATGCTAGGCTACTGAACCAAACCTTTAATTGGAACTAAAACTGGAAGCTATGCTAGGCTACTGAACCAAACCTTTAATTGGATCTAAAACTGGAAGCTACGCTAGGCTACTGAACCAAACCTTTAATTTGATCTCAAACTGGAAGCTATGCTAGGCTACTGAACCCTACCTTTAATTGGATCTAAAACTGGAAGCTACGCTAGGCTACTGAACCAAACCTTTAATTGGATCTCAAACTGGAAGCTATGCTAGGCTACTGAACCCTACCTTTAATTGGATCTAAAACTGGAAGCTATGCTAGGCTACTGAACCAAACCTTTAATTGGAACTAAAACTGGAAGCTATGCTAGGCTACTGAACCAAACCTTTAATTGGATCTCAAACTGGAAGCTATGCTAGGCTACTGAACCAAACCTTTAATTGGATCTAAAACTGGAAGCTATGCTAGGCTACTGAACCAAACCTTTAACTGGTTCTAAAACTGGAAGCTATGCTAGGCTACTGAACCCTACCTTTAATTGGATCTAAAACTGGAAGCTATGCTAGGCTACTGAACCAAACCTTTAATTGGATCTAAAACTGGAAGCTATGCTAGGCTACTGAACCAAACCTTTAATTGGATCTAAAACTGGAAGCTATGCTAGGCTACTGAACCAAACCTTTAATTGGATCTAAAACTGGAAGCTACGCTAGGCTACTGAACCAAACCTTTAATTGGATCTCAAACTGGAAGCTATGCTAGGCTACTGAACCCTACCTTTAATTGGATCTAAAACTGGAAGCTATGCTACGCTACTGAACCAAACCTCTAATTGGAACTAAAACTGGAAGCTATGCTAGGCTACTGAACCAAACCTTTAATTGGATCTCAAACTGGAAGCTATGCTAGGCTACTGAACCAAACCTTTAATTGGATCTAAAACTGGAAGCTATGCTAGGCTACTGAACCAAACCTTTAATTGGAACTAAAACTGGAAGCTATGCTAGGCTACTGAACCAAACCTTTAATTGGATCTCAAACTGGAAGCTATGCTAGGCTACTGAACCAAACCTTTAATTGGATCTAAAACTGGAAGCTATGCTAGGCTACTGAACCAAACCTTTAATTGGATCTAAAACTGGAAGCTATGCTAGGCTACTGAACCAAACCTTTAACTGGTTCTAAAACTGGAAGCTATGCTAGGCTACTGAACCCTACCTTTAATTGGATCTAAAACTGGAAGCTATGCTAGGCTACTGAACCAAACCTTTAATTGGATCTAAAACTGGAAGCTATGCTAGGCTACTGAACCAAACCTTTAATTGGATCTAAAACTGGAAGCTATGCTAGGCTACTGAACCAAACCTTTAATTGGATCTAAAACTGTAAGCTATGCTAGGCTACTGAACCCTACCTTTAATTGGATCTAAAACTGGAAGCTATGCTAGGCTACTGAACCAAACCTTTAATTGGATCTCAAACTGGAAGCTATGCTAGGCTACTGAACCAAACCTTTAATTGGATCTCAAACTGGAAGCTATGCTAGGCTACTGAACCAAACCTTTAATTGGATCTAAAACTGGAAGCTATGCTAGGCTACTGAACCAAACCTTTAACTGGTTCTAAAACTGGAAGCTATGCTAGGCTACTGAACCAAACCTTTAATTGGATCTCAAACTGGAAGCTATGCTAGGCTACTGAACCAAACCTTTAATTGGAACTAAAACTGGAAGCTATGCTAGGCTACTGAACCCTACCTTTAATTGGATCTAAAACTGGAAGCTATGCTAGGCTACTGAACCAAACCTTTAATTGGATCTCAAACTGGAAGCTATGCTAGGCTACTGAACCAAACCTTTAATTGGAACTAAAACTGGAAGCTATGCTAGGCTACTGAACCAAACCTTTAATTGGATCTAAAACTGGAAGCTACGCTAGGCTACTGAACCAAACCTTTAATTTGATCTCAAACTGGAAGCTATGCTAGGCTACTGAACCCTACCTTTAATTGGATCTAAAACTGGAAGCTACGCTAGGCTACTGAACCAAACCTTTAATTGGATCTCAAACTGGAAGCTATGCTAGGCTACTGAACCCTACCTTTAATTGGATCTAAAACTGGAAGCTATGCTAGGCTACTGAACCAAACCTTTAATTGGAACTAAAACTGGAAGCTATGCTAGGCTACTGAACCTAACCTTTAATTGGATCTCAAACTGGAAGCTATGCTAGGCTACTGAACCAAACCTTTAATTGGATCTAAAACTGGAAGCTATGCTAGGCTACTGAACCAAACCTTTAACTGGTTCTAAAACTGGAAGCTATGCTAGGCTACTGAACCCTACCTTTAATTGGATCTAAAACTGGAAGCTATGCTAGGCTACTGAACCAAACCTTTAATTGGATCTAAAACTGGAAGCTATGCTAGGCTACTGAACCAAACCTTTAATTGGATCTAAAACTGGAAGCTATGCTAGGCTACTGAACCAAACCTTTAATTGGATCTCAAACTGGAAGCTACGCTAGGCTACTGAACCAAACCTTTAATTGGATCTCAAACTGGAAGCTATGCTAGGCTACTGAACCCTACCTTTAATTGGATCTAAAACTGGAAGCTATGCTAGGCTACTGAACCAAACCTTTAATTGGAACTAAAACTGGAAGCTATGCTAGGCTACTGAACCAAACCTTTAATTGGATCTAAAACTGGAAGCTATGCTAGGCTACTGAACCAAACCTTTAATTGGATCTAAAACTGGAAGCTACGCTAGGCTACTGAACCAAACCTTTAATTGGATCTCAAACTGGAAGCTATGCTAGGCTACTGAACCCTACCTTTAATTGGATCTAAAACTGGAAGCTATGCTAGGCTACTGAACCAAACCTTTAATTGGAACTAAAACTGGAAGCTATGCTAGGCTACTGAACCAAACCTTTAATTGGATCTCAAACTGGAAGCTATGCTAGGCTACTGAACCAAACCTTTAATTGGATCTAAAACTGGAAGCTATGCTAGGCTACTGAACCAAACCTTTAACTGGTTCTAAAACTGGAAGCTATGCTAGGCTACTGAACCCTACCTTTAATTGGATCTAAAACTGGAAGCTATGCTAGGCTACTGAACCAAACCTTTAATTGGATCTAAAACTGGAAGCTATGCTAGGCTACTGAACCAAACCTTTAATTGGATCTAAAACTGGAAGCTATGCTAGGCTACTGAACCAAACCTTTAATTGGATCTAAAACTGTAAGCTATGCTAGGCTACTGAACCCTACCTTTAATTGGATCTAAAACTGGAAGCTATGCTAGGCTACTGAACCAAACCTTTAATTGGATCTCAAACTGGAAGCTATGCTAGGCTACTGAACTCACCTTTAATTGGATCTCAAACTGGAAGCTATGCTAGGCTACTGAACCAAACCTTTAATTGGATCTAAAACTGGAAGCTACGCTAGGCTACTGAACCAAACCTTTAATTGGATCTAAAACTGGAAGCTATGCTAGGCTACTGAACCAAACCTTTAACTGGTTCTAAAACTGGAAGCTATGCTAGGCTACTGAACCAAACCTTTAATTGGATCTCAAACTGGAAGCTATGCTAGGCTACTGAACCAAACCTTTAATTGGAACTAAAACTGGAAGCTATGCTAGGCTACTGAACCCTACCTTTAATTGGATCTAAAACTGGAAGCTATGCTAGGCTACTGAACCAAACCTTTAATTGGATCTCAAACTGGAAGCTATGCTAGGCTACTGAACCAAATCTTTAATTGGAACTAAAACTGGAAGCTATGCTAGGCTACTGAACCAAACCTTTAATTGGATCTAAAACTGGAAGCTACGCTAGGCTACTGAACCAAACCTTTAATTGGATCTCAAACTGGAAGCTATGCTAGGCTACTGAACCCTACCTTTAATTGGATCTAAAACTGGAAGCTACGCTAGGCTACTGAACCAAACCTTTAATTGGATCTCAAACTGGAAGCTATGCTAGGCTACTGAACCCTACCTTTAATTGGATCTAAAACTGGAAGCTATGCTAGGCTACTGAACTCACCTTTAATTGGAACTAAAACTGGAAGCTATGCTAGGCTACTGAACTCACCTTTAATTGGAACTAAAACTGGAAGCTATGTTAGGCTACTGAACCAAACCTTTAATTGGATCTAAAACTGGAAGCTATGCTAGGCTACTGAACCAAACCTTTAATTGGATCTAAAACTGGAAGCTATGCTAGGCTACTGAACCCTACCTTTAATTGGTTCTAAAACTGGAAGCTATGCTAGGCTACTGAACTCACCTTTAATTGGAACTAAAACTGGAAGCTATGCTAGGCTACTGAACCCTACCTTTAATTGGATCTAAAACTGGAAGCTATGCTAGGCTACTGAACTCACCTTTAATTGGATCTAAAACTGGAAGCTATGCTAGGCTACTGAACTCACCTTTAATTGGATATAAAACTGGAAGCTATGCTAGGCTACTGAACTCACCTTTAATTGGAACTAAAACTGTAAGCTATGCTAGGCTACTGAACCAAACCTTTAATTGGAACTAAAACTGGAAGCTATGCTAGGCTACTGAACCCTACCTTTAATTGGATCTAAAACTGGAAGCTATGCTAGGCTACTGAACCAAACCTTTAATTGGATCTCAAACTGGAAGCTATGCTAGGCTACTGAACCAAACCTTTAATTGGAACTAAAACTGGAAGCTATGCTAGCCTACTGAACCAAACCTTTAATTGGATCTAAAACTGGAAGCTACGCTAGGCTACTGAACCAAACCTTTAATTGGATCTCAAACTGGAAGCTATGCTAGGCTACTGAACCCTACCTTTAATTGGATCTAAAACTGGAAGCTACGCTAGGCTACTGAACCAAACCTTTAATTGGATCTCAAACTGGAAGCTATGCTAGGCTACTGAACCCTACCTTTAATTGGATCTAAAACTGGAAGCTATGCTAGGCTACTGAACTCACCTTTAATTGGAACTAAAACTGGAAGCTATGCTAGGCTACTGAACTCACCTTTAATTGGAACTAAAACTGGAAGCTATGCTAGGCTACTGAACCGTACCTTTAATTGGAACTAAAACTGGAAGCTATGCTAGGCTACTGAACTCACCTTTAATTGGATCTAAAACTGGAAGCTATGCTAGGCTACTGAACCAAACCTTTAATTGGATCTAAAACTGGAAGCTATGCTAGGCTACTGAACCCTACCTTTAATTGGTTCTAAAACTGGAAGCTATGCTAGGCTACTGAACTCACCTTTAATTGGAACTAAAACTGGAAGCTATGCTAGGCTACTGAACCCTACCTTTAATTGGATCTAAAACTGGAAGCTATGCTAGGCTACTGAACTCACCTTTAATTGGATCTAAAACTGGAAGCTATGCTAGGCTACTGAACTCACCTTTAATTGGATCTAAAACTGGAAGCTATGCTAGGCTACTGAACTCACCTTTAATTGGAACTAAAACTGGAAGCTATGCTAGGCTACTGAACCAAACCTTTAATTGGATCTAAAACTGGAAGCTACGCTAGGCTACTGAACCAAACCTTTAATTGGATCTCAAACTGGAAGCTATGCTAGGCTACTGAACCCTACCTTTAATTGGATCTAAAACTGGAAGCTACGCTAGGCTACTGAACCAAACCTTTAATTGGATCTCAAACTGGAAGCTATGCTAGGCTACTGAACCCTACCTTTAATTGGATCTAAAACTGGAAGCTATGCTAGGCTACTGAACTCACCTTTAATTGGAACTAAAACTGGAAGCTATGCTAGGCTACTGAACTCACCTTTAATTGGAACTAAAACTGGAAGCTATGCTAGGCTACTGAACCCTACCTTTAATTGGAACTAAAACTGGAAGCTATGCTAGGCTACTGAACTCACCTTTAATTGGATCTAAAACTGGAAGCTATGCTAGGCTACTGAACCAAACCTTTAATTGGATCTAAAACTGGAAGCTATGCTAGGCTACTGAACCCTACCTTTAATTGGTTCTAAAACTGGAAGCTATGCTAGGCTACTGAACTCACCTTTAATTGGAACTAAAACTGGAAGCTATGCTAGGCTACTGAACCCTACCTTTAATTGGATCTAAAACTGGAAGCTATGCTAGGCTACTGAACTCACCTTTAATTGGATCTAAAACTGGAAGCTATGCTAGGCTACTGAACTCACCTTTAATTGGATCTAAAACTGGAAGCTATGCTAGGCTACTGAACTCACCTTTAATTGGAACTAAAACTGGAAGCTATGCTAGGCTACTGAAACCCTACCTTTAATTGTATCTAAAACTGGAAGCTATGCTAGGCTACTGAGCTCGCCTTTAATTGGATCTAAAACTGGAAGCTATGCTAGGCTACTGAACCAAACCTTTAATTGGATCTCAAACTGGAAGCTATGCTAGGCTACTGAACCAAACCTTTAATTGGATCTAAAACTGGAAGCTATGCTAGGCTACTGAACCAAACCTTTAATTGGATCTAAAACTGGAAGCTATGCTAGGCTACTGAACCAAACCTTTAATTGGATCTAAAACGGGAAGCTATGCTAGGCTACTGAACCAAACCTTTAATTGGATCTAAAACTGGAAGCTATGCTAGGCTACTGAACCCTACCTTTAATTGGATCTAAAACTGGAAGCTACACTAGGCTACTGAACTCACCTTTAATTGGAACTAAAACTGGAAGCTATGCTAGGCTACTGAACCCTACCTTTAAGTGGAACTAAAACTGGAAGCTATGCTAGGCTACTGAACTCACCTTTAATTGGATCTAAAACTGGAAGCTATGCTAGGCTACTGAACCAAACCTTTAATTGGATCTAAAACTGGAAGCTAGGCTAGGCTACTGAACCCTACCTTTAATTGGATCTAAAACTGTAAGCTATGCTAGGCTACTGAACCAAACCTTTAATTGGATCTAAAACTGGAAGCTATGCTAGGCTACTGAACCAAACCTTTAATTGGATCTAAAACTGGAAGCTAGGCTACGGAACCTCAGCTTCTAATTTCAAATATCTATCCTGTTGTTTAACTGTGATGAGCTGTCTAACGTCAAGCTATTGATTTAAGTGAACTTTAACCCCAGGATTAGGACTGTGCTGTGTGGTAATTCTCATAGATTGAAGAGGACCGGCCTCTTCATCAACCCTCTCCAGCTTGAAAGACTTACAATGCAGCTCATTAATGTTTTAGCCTGTTGATTGTGATGTGTCAGCGACATAATGTGAAGAGAGGAGTGCAAACTCCTCAAACTCAAATCGCACAGACAGACTTTTCACTTGGATTTGTCGTCATGTTCTGCTGAGAGCTTCAAAGAGCAGTGATCACTGGGAACAAGTGCTGTGATCTCTGAAAGTTTTGATGTTTTTTGGGTTCTGATGGGAACAAGCAGTGTACAGTGTAGTGAAGTGTACAGGGAACGGTGGCGGCGGTGGTGTCAGGGTTGCCGTCATGGGAGGGCCTTAAGGGGCCTGGCTCGCACTGACGTACCTCCTTGCCCGTCCAAATAAAATATTGAAGTATTGATCATTTATTTGACCGAGACGCGCGCCGACAGAAAGACACATCAATCTCAGTTAAAGCATCCGAGAGAAACAGCACCTCTCTGTCTCAGTATGTGTAGACCATGTATCTGATGCTGTCTGGACAGTGAAACAGCACCTCTCTGTCTCAGTATGTGTAGACCATGTATCTGATGCTGTCTGGACAGGGAAACAGCACCTCTCTGTCTCAGTATGTGTAGACCATGTATCTGATGCTGTCTGGACAGTGAAACAGCACCTCTCTGTCTCAGTATGTGTCGACCATGTATCTGATGCTGTCTGGACAGTGAAACAGCTCCTCTCTGTCTCAGTATGTGTAGACCATGTATCTGATGCTGTCTGGACAGTGAAACAGCTCCTCTCTGTCTCAGTATGTGTAGACCATGTATCTGATGCTGTCTGGACAGTGAAACAGCACCTCTCTGTCTCAGTATGTGTAGACCATGTATCTGATGCTGTCTAGACTGTGAAACAGCACCTCTCTGTCTCAGTATGTGTAGACCATGTATCTGATGCTGTCTGGACAGTGAAACAGCACCTCTCTGTCTCAGTATGTGTAGACCATGTATCTGATGCTGTCTGGACAGTGAAACAGCACCTCTCTGTCTCAGTATGTGTAGACCATGTATCTGATGCTGTCTAGACTGTGAAACAGCACCTCTCTGTCTCAGTATGTGTAGACCATGTATCTGATGCTGTCTGGACAGTGAAACAGCACCTCTCTGTCTCAGTATGTGTAGACCATGTATCTGATGCTGTCTGGACAGTGAAACAGCACCTCTCTGTCTCAGTATGTGTCGACCATGTATCTGATGCTGTCTAGACAGTGAAACAGCAGTCCTCTGTCTCAGTATGTGTAGACCATGTATCTGATGCTGTCTGGACAGTGAAACAGCACCTCTCTGTCTCAGTATGTGTCGACCATGTATCTGATGCTGTCTAGACAGTGAAACAGCAGTCCTCTGTCTCAGTATGTGTAGACCATGTATCTGATGCTGTCTGGACAGTGAAACAGCACCTCTCTGTCTCAGTATGTGTAGACCATGTATCTGATGCTGTCTGGACAGTGAAACAGCACCTCTCTGTCTCAGTATGTGTAGACCATGTATCTGATGCTGTCTGGACAGTGAAACAGCACCTCTCTGTCTCAGTATGTGTAGACCATGTATCTGATGCTGTCTGGACAGTGAAACAGCACCTCTCTGTCTCAGTATGTGTAGACCATGTATCTGATGCTGTCTGGACAGTGAAACAGCACCTTTCTGTCTCAGTATGTGTAGACCATGTATCTGATGCTGGCTGGACAGTGAAACAGCACCTCTCTGTCTCAGTGTGTGTAGACCATGTATCTGATGCTGGCTGGACAGTGAAACAGCACCTCTCTGTCTCAGTGTGTGTAGACCATGTATCTGATGCTGGCTGGACAGTGAAACAGCACCTCTCTGTCTCAGTGTGTGTAGACCATGTATCTGATGCTGTCTGGACAGTGAAACAGCACCTCTCTGTCTCAGTATGTGTAGACCATGTATGTGATGCTGTCTGGACAGTGAAACAGCACCTCTTTGTCTCAGTATGTGTAGACCATGTATCTGATGCTGTCTGGACAGTGAAACAGCACCTCTCTGTCTCAGTATGTGTAGACCATGTATCTGATGCTGTCTGGACAGTGAAACAGCTCCCCTCTGTCTCAGTATGTGTAGACCATGTATCTGATGCTGTCTGGGCAGTGAAACAGCACCTCTCTCTCTCAGTATGTGTAGACCATGTATCTGATGCTGTCTGGACAGTGAAACAGCACCTCTCTGTCTCAGTATGTGTAGACAATGTATCTGATGCTGTCTCAGTATTTTTATTTTTATTTTTTATTTAACCTTTATTTAACCAGGTAGGCAAATTGAGAACACGTTCTCATTTACAATTGCGACCTGGCCAAGATAAAGCAAAGCAGTTCGACACATACAACAACACATAGTTACACATGGAGTAAAACAAACATATAGTCAATAATACAGTGAAAGAAAATAAGTCTATATACAATGTGAGCAAGTGAGGTGAGATAAGGGAGGTGAAGGCAAACAAATATATGTATAAATAAATAAAAATATAAAAAGGCCATGGAGGCGAAGTGAGTACAACACAGCAAGTAAAATAAAAACAAAAAAAACACTGGAATGGTTGGTTTGCAGTGGAAGAAAGTGCAAAGTAGAGACAGAAATAATGGGGTGCAAAGGAGCAAAATAAATTAATAAATAAATACAGTAGGTAAAGAGGTAGTTGTTTGGGCTAAATTGTAGATGGGTTATGTACAGGTGCAGTAATCTATGAGCTGCTCTGACAGCTGGTGCTTAAAGCTAGTGAGGGAGATAGGTGTTTCCAGTTTCAGAGATTTTTGTAGTTCGTTCCAGTCATTGGCAGCAGAGAACTGGAAGGAGAGGCGTCCAAAGGAAGAATTGGTTTTGGGGGTGACTAGAGAGATATACCTGCTGGAGCGCGTGCTACAGGTAGGTGCTGCTATGGTGACCAGCGAGCTGAGATAAGGGGGGACTTTACCTAGCAGGGTCTTGTAGATGACCTGGAACCAGTGGGTTTGGCGACGAGTATGAAGCGAGGGCCAGCCAACGAGAGTGTACAGGTCGCAGTGGTGGGTAGTATATGGGGCTTTGGTGACAAAACGGATGGCACTGTGATAGACTGCATCCAATTTATTGAGTAGGGTTTTGGAGGCTATTTTGTAAATGACATCACCGAAGTCGAGGATTGGTAGGATGGTCAGTTTTACAAGGGTATGTTTGGCAGCATGAGTAAAGGATGCTTTGTTGCGGAATAGGTATATGGAATAGGACCATGTATCTGATGCTGTCTGGACAGTGCACCTCTCTGTCTCAGTACGTGTAGACGATGTATCTGATGCTGTCTGGACCAAAGTAGTGTGGCATGTGATACTGTTTCTGCCCAGACAGCATCAGATACACGGGTACATGTAGAGGGGCTCTGTTTCTCTCGTTCGGATGCTTTTCTCAGGTGATATAGTTTCAGCAGAGAGGAAGAGGTAAAGCAAGAGGGCTCACTCCCACCAAAATCTGCCCAGTTCAAGCCCAAAGCGTTTCTATGGGAATAATATGCAGACCTAAGCTGATCGCCTGCCTTCCCGCCTTTGGGGACAAAGACTCCCGTTGTTAAGGCGGAGACATGAGCATCTCCTCGTTATATACAGATCTCAGGTTTCAGCCTCTTGAGACTAGGAAAGGAAAGTTGACGGCTGCACAGTTAGGATGCCGGGTTGACCTAAAGTACATCGATGACATTATTACTTCTGTCTCAATCATTTACGTTCAAAACACTTCACCAGGGAGCGTGACTCAGAGGATCATTAGCTTCTTTTGGAGAAAAAAAAAATAGCTGGTGATTGTTTCAAATCAAAAGTGTGTGTTTTTTTGGGGGGGGGAAGCACTGCATTTTGGGTTAGTTACGCGTGGAAAATAAGACTAGTTGACTGAGTTGCGGCTGTCAGTGAAAGGTGTCTAGGAAAAAAATCTGTGTCGAGATAAACGTGTCTTGAGTTATAATTTAAAACGTCGAGACAAGAAGAAGGGGGGAGGAGGGGAGTGGTGAAGATGTGGTGCGTCTCTCTACAGAATGCCTGCTAGCAAAAAGCTCAAGTCAGGACAGAGAGATAGGGAGGCAGGCAGACAGACAGAGAAGAGAGATACATGTGATTGAAAGAACCTGAATTTTAATCAGGATATTTTCTACTCTTTTTATTTTGTCGGCTTTTAGGCCTTTATGTATTTTACTTAGTTGATGATGGAAGTTATAGAGATATCTGAGATACTGCTACATTGACCAGTAGATTATCTCTGAGTTATAGACCTGTAGATTATCTCTGAGTTATAGACCTGTAGATTATCTCTGAGTTGTAGACATGTAGATTATCTCTGAGTTATAGACCTGTAGACTATCTCTGAGTTATAGACTTCCTGCTACATTGACCTATAGGCTATCTCTGAGTTATAGACTTCCTGCTACATTGGCCTATAGACTATCTCTGAGTTATAGACCTACTGCTACATTGACCTATAGACTATCTCTGAGTTATAGACCTACTGCTACATTGACCTATAGACTATCTCTGAGTTATAGACTTCCTGCTACATTGGCCTATAGAGTTATAGGCTCTCATTTCTTTAGCCTCCAATGGATCACGGTGTATCAATGTGTCCGTATGGCGGAGACTAGTTAAATATTTATAATTTTACTTCAGATTTTTACGATTAACCATGTGACAAATGATTTTGAGAAACTAAAATGTAAACTGTTCCATGAAAATGTGCATCTGAAAAGAATCAGAACTGGCACACAGATCGGTAGAGATGGTAGGATAAATGGTAGGATAGATGGTAGGATAGATGGTAGGATGATGGTAGCATAGATGGTAGGATAGGATAAATGGTAGGATAGATGGTAGGATGATGGTAGGATAAATGGTAGGATAAATGGTAGGATAAATGGTAGGATAAATGGTAGGATAGATGGTAGGATGATGGTAGGATGTGGTAGAATAAATGGTAGGATAAATGGTAAGCTTCCACATATTTGAAACTCACCAGCTGTCTACTGTATGTTCTTCACTATTACAACCATTTTTTTTTTAAAATGGGTGCGAGCACCTGAACACACAGGTGAAGAAACGGGCCCGCCTATGGGAATCAAAGGCCCGTCCAACTGATTCTGGTGCACTTCCACACCCAATATCTGAAAATCCTCAGCAGCACTCTGGCAAAGTCATTGGCACTCAATGAGCATAGTGGTGGTTCCCAACTCCGGTCCTCCAGTACCCCCCCAACAGTATAAATACTTGAGAACCATTGTTTTACACAACTTACTTCTTGTCCAAATGAATCAGTTGAATCAGTCGAATCAGTTGAATCAGTCGAATCAGTCGAATCAGTCGAATCAGTTGAATCAGTCGAATCAGCTGAATCAGTCGAATCATTTGAATCATTTGAATCAGTCGAATCAGTTGAATCCACTGGGGGTCTATTCCTACCTGCTTGGTGCCTATCAAGATATAGAGCCTAGCCCACTCCTCTGTCCATCTCTCTCTCTCTCTCTCTCTCTATCTCTCTCTCTCTCTCCCTCTGTCACTTTCAGTTCAAAGCAAGGTGCCAAACGGAGCCTTGGGGTCTTCTGTTCCTTTCAGCTCCTCCCATCCCCCCTCAGCTCCTCACCCCCTCCCAGCCCCTCCCAACTCCTCCCAGCTCCTTCCTGCCCCACCCTCCCAGTTTTCAATGCGTTGTGCGGTTGGAAATAAATAATTCTCCCAGAAGAAGAAAGACATGGGTGTATGTTTCATGATTAACTACTCATGGTGTGATGTTACCGTACAGGAAGTAAAGTCCTTTTGTTCACCGGACCTAGAATACCTCACAATCAAATGCCGACCACATTACCTCCATAGAGAATTTTCTTCGGTTATCGTCACACAGCCGTGCAAATTCCCCTCCAAAGCCGATACCACGACAACGCTCAGGGAAATACACCAGACCTTCAAGCCGATACCATGACAACGCTCAGGGAAATACACTGGACCTTCAAGCCGATACCATGACAACGCTCAGGGAAATACACCGGACCTTCAAGTCGATACCACGACAACGATCAGGGAAATACACTGGATCTTCAAGCCGATACCATGACAACGCTCAGGGAAATACACCGGACCTTCAAGCCGATACCATGACAACGCTCAGGGAAATACACCGGACCTTCAAGCCGATACCACGACAACGCTCAGGGAAATACACCAGACCTTCAAGCCGATACCATGACAACAATCAGGGAAATACACTGGACCTTCAATTCCTTTCCAGACCTTCCTAGCTCCTCCCAACCCCACCCAGCTCCTCCCAGCCCCACTAAACTCCTCCCAGCCCCACCCAGCTCCTCTCAGCCCCACCCAGCTCCTCACAATCCGTTTCCAGCCCTTCCTAGCTCCTCCCAGCCCCACCCAGCTCCTCCCAGCTCCTACCAGCTCCTCCCAGCTCCTCCCAGCCCCTCCCAGCCCCTCCCAGCTCCTCTCAGCCCCACCCAGCTCCTCCCAATCCGTTTCCAGCCCTTCCTAGCTCCTCCCAACCCCACCCAGCTCCTCACAGCCCCACTCAGCTCCTCCCAGCCCCACCCAGCTCCTCTCAGCCCCACCCAGCTCCTCCCAATCCGTTTCCAGCCCTTCCTAGCTCCTCCCAGCTCCTCCCAGCTCCTCCCAGCCCCTCCCAGCTCCTCCCAGCTCCTCTCAGCCCCACCCAGCTCCTCCCAATCCATATCCAGCCCTTCCTAGCTCCTCCCAGCCCCACCCAGCTCCTTCCAGCCCCTCCCAACTCCTCTCAGCCTCTCCCAATCAATTTCCAGCCCTTCCTAGCTCCTCCCAGCCCCACCCAGCTCCTCCGAGCCCCTCCCAACTCCTCTCAGCCCCTCCCAATCCACGTCCAGCCCTTCCTAGCTCCTCCCAGCCCCACCTAGCTCCTCCCAGCCCTCACAACTTTCTTATAGCTGCTGATTGTCTCCTCGTATTATCTTCAGTGCAGAGCTGAGAGGGTTAAGAGGGTTGAAGGAATGTATCTTCTGTCAGATCCCATTAACGGTGGCTCAATGTTTTAAATGAGCCCCAAGAGCTGAATTATATCTCCCTGCTTAGTTAATGCTCCTTGTGCTGTCGTAATGAAACCACCGGGCCGGCCGACTGCAGCCACCGTCGCTTCTCTCTCTCTCTTTATTGCCGGCTGGCTTCTCCTTTCTCCCTCTGAGGTAATTAATTACTCCCCCCCCTCCCTCCCTCCCTCCCTCCCACACACCGCCAGTCCACACGCCGGTCACTCGACCACCACGGCTTTGCGCCAAGCCTGTACTCCAGGCACACTGCCGACCAGGCTGGCGGGTCACTCAAGCACATGCCAACGTCACTATTACCAACCGGCCTCCTCCACTACCTGTGGACTGTGTGCTGCCAGAACCTGTAGAGCTGAAGGACTTCAATAGTCTGCAAAACCTGGAATTATGGGCATCTTTCATAGCTGTTTAAAATATAGTGGTCTCTTCCTCTGAGTGTATAGAATGTTGTCATTGATAGATGAGATATGTAGAAAGGGTCAGTCTTGTTATCAGTCATTCGTGTTACCTAATTAGGTCATTCTAAAAGGGGTCGTTTCCGTCCTGCGTGCCCATTGGCCCGGGCTGGAGAGGCCCTGTCGTAGATAAGCCTGACGGAGTGTCTCTTTAATGTCACCATTTACTTTGTTCACTACATCTAAAAACTAGGAAGTCCATTAAAGGAAGACAAGATTTTCTTCAGCCTACTGTAATTCAACCTATTTAGTTTCTAGACAGGAAATGTACTTCAATTACTTACTTAAATAGGTTTTGTGTCGATATTCTGAAGCGATATCTCGTCAAATGTAATTTGATAATTCAATGTTCAAATAACTAGTGTTAAGTCTGTGTGTTAAAGAGAGGAAGACGGATGTGTCTACAATCATTAGAATCATTTGACTTGATCAGAATGGGACTGTAATAAATCTTGACTCTAGTACACATGCTGTACCTGTACGCTATAGCAGGGGTCCCCAAATTACAGTCAGTCGCGGGACGATTTGTTCTTGCGCCGGAACAAAATTATAAATAATTTGTACGCTACATATTGACCGCAAGAATGCTAAACGGATATAGAATTTGACAAAAAACTGAATAATTTCAAACCTTGATTACATTTGGATACGATCACATACAGGATGCCTCTATATTAATGCGTGGGAATACTTGGTAACAGATGTTTTTCTTAAAATGAAAATCACTTTTGAGCTGAGTTCCTGGTGATTTTACAGTCCCTCATGTCCAACAACAGATGTGTGCCGTGTGTCAGCTATTGTGGAACCCTGCTTTTAAATGTATGTATTTGTTTCATTCATTTATTTTATCATGTGTTATTTAATCCACAGTGCCAAGTGCTCCACCACAAAACATCTCTTTGGAAGTGGTCCTCTCAAGAGTGAGTACATGCATTTTGTGATTTAAAATATATAATACAGTGGGGCAAAAAGTATTTAGTCAGCCACCAATTGTGCAAGTTCTCCCACCTAAAAAGATGAGAGAGGCCTGTAATTTTCATCATAGGTACACTTCAACTATGACAGACAAAATGAGAAGAAAAAAAATCCAGAAAATCACATTGTAGGATTTTTAATGAATTTATTTGCAAATTATGGTGGAAAATAAGTATTTGGTCACCTACAAACAAGCAAGATTTCTGGCTCTCACAGACCTGTAACTTCTTCTTTAAGAGGCTCCAAATGCACAATTGGTGGCTGACTAAATACTTTTTTGCCCCACTGTATGTGTAGATATATATGCTTTGGGCTATAAAACATCAATGCTATAAAGTTGTTTGATGAAATTTCCACACACCTCAGTCCGAGACCCAGAAAATATGTATTTTTATTGACTTGAATGTCTTGGCTTCACCTTCCAGCCAGTTGGGTCTGTCTGTATGAACCTAAATGATTGATTATACACATTGCTCTAATCCAGAATGAGCTGCCTACCTTGCTGCAGACAGACAGACAGACAGACAGACAGACAGACAGACAGACAGACAGACAGACAGACAGACAGACAGACAGTGTCTCAGAAAAACAGTTTGCATTGGCTGGAGCCCCTACAGGCTTCTGTAGCTGGGGCCCCTACAGGCTTCTGTAGCTGGGGCCCCTACAGAAATCAGAGACTGGGGCTCCTACAGAAATCAGTGACTGGGGCCCCTGCAGGCTTCAGTGACTGGGGCTCCTACAAGCTTCAGTGGCTGGGGCTCCTACAGGCTTCAGTGACTGGGGCTCCTACAGGCTTCAGTGATTGGGGCCCCTACATGCTTCAGTGACTCGGGCCCCTACAGAAATCAGTAGCTGGGGCCCCTGCAGGCTTCAGTAGCTGGGGCCCCTGCAGGCTTCAGTGACTCGGGCTCCTACAGGCTTCAGTGACTGGGGCCCCTGCAGGCTTCAGTAGCTGGGGCCCCTGCAGGCTTCAGTGACTGGGGCCCCTACAGAAATCAGTAGCTGGGGCCCCTACAGGCTTCAGTATCTGGGGCCCCTACAGGCTTCAGTGGCTGGGGCCCCTACAGGCTTCAGTGGCTGGGGACCATACAGGCTTCAGTGGCTGGGGCTCCTACAGGCTTAAGTGACTGGGGCTCCTACAGGCTTCAGTAGCTGGGGCCCCTGCAGGCTTCAGTGACTGGGGCCCCTACAGAAATCAGTAGCTGGGGCCCCTACAGGCTTCAGTATCTGGGGCCCCTACAGGCTTCAGTGACTGGGGCTCCTACAGGCTTCAGTGACTGGGGCCCCTACAGAAATCAGTAGCTGGGACCCCTACAGGCTTCAGTGGCTGGGGCCCCTACAGGCTTCAGTATCTGGGGCCCTTACAGGCTTCAGTGGCTGGGGACCATACAGGCTTCAGTGGCTGGGGCTCCTACAGGCTTAAGTGACTGGGGCTCCTACAGGCTTCAGTGACTGGGGCCCCTACAGAAATCAGTAGCTGGGGCCCCTACAGGCTTCAGTGGCTGGGGCCCCTACAGGCTTCAGTGGCTGGGGCCCCTACAGGCTTCAGTGGCTGGGGACCATAGAGGCTTGGTGTGGCTCCTGAGGAGGGCATAGTGCTTGAGAAAGTGGGAAAATAGAGGAAATTCAAGCTTTGAAGAGCCTTAAACAGCACAAACAGATTTGGGACCAGAAAATATGTCCAAGCCTTGAAGTTCCAGCCTTGGATATATTCTACAAATCATTTGTATTATCTCAGGTGTTTTCTGTTAACCTGAATGCTCATTTATTCCAACATTCATCCACATTTGCAGTAGAAACGTTGAGAGAGAGAGAAGCTCCATTCAGAAGCAGAAGTCTAGGTCTGACAGAACTATTCATACTAGTTAGTCTACTGACAGTATTTTCAACAACAACAAACAAAAAGAGCAGCAGTTGTCAGTGATATTTCTATCGTATAAAGGAACTGTGATATCTAGCTGCCACGACACCAACTAAACTAGACTAGATGAGTAAAGAGTCACCTTTTTATTTATTTTAAAGTGTTTGACTCTTTAGAAGATAAAACCTTGGGGGATTTTTTTTATGAGTAGGTCATGGCATCTCTCTAAAACCACTTCAGGTGGGAATTGAATCTACTGTAACACCTTGTGGTGGTGGAAGAATGGATTATATAGTCATTATTTAGAGTGACCTTCCCAATCTGGTCATGTTTGACTAACGGTATAGTACATTATATGTCCCAATGGAGACTCTCTATTCATTTTATAGGTGTCTGGTCAAAAGTAGCAAAGTACATAGGGAATAGGTTGCAATTTTGGGACACATCAAACAGTTAAACACTGATCAATTTCAACAGGACAGACTGAGTGCTGTCTAAACAATATGCATTGGCATTTCATATCATTATTGACAATATTTCAAAACATAAGAGAATGAGAACTTGATGCTTTAATATAAAGTCATTTTGGGAAGGTTTATGGTATTAAGAAAGTCTTATAGAGATAATGATGTGTGATAGAGTTATAGAGATAATGCTGTGCGATAGAGATAATGCTGTGTTATAGAGATAATGCGGTGTGATAGAGTTATATAGATAATGGTGTGTGATAGAGTTATAGAGGTAATGATGTGCGATAGAGATAATGTGGCATGATAGAGTTATATAGATAATGGTGTGTGATAGAGTTAGAGATAATGATGTGTGATAGAGTTATAGAGATAATGATGTGTGATGGAGATAATGATGTGTGATAGAGTTATAGAGATAATGTTGTGTGATATAGTTAGAGATAATGTTGTGTGATATAGTTAGAGATAATGTTGTGTGATAGAGTTAGAGATAATGATGTGTGATATAGTTAGAGATAATGTTGTGTGATAGAGTTAGAGATAATGCTGTGTGATATAGTTAGAGATAATGGTGTGTGATAGAGTTAGAGATAATGTTGTGTGATAGAGTTAGAGATAATGTTGTGTGATAGAGTTAGAGATAATGTTGTGTGATATAGTTAGAGATCATGTTGTGTGATAGAGTTAGAGATAATGTTGTGTGATAGAGTTAGAGATAATGCAGTGTGATAGAGTTATAGAGATAATGGTGTGTGATATAGTTATAGAGATAATGTTGTGTGATATAGTTATAGAGATAATGTTGTGTGATAGAGTTATAGAGATAATGTTGTGTGATATAGTTATAGAGATAATGTTGTGTGATATAGTTAGAGATAATGTTGTGTGATAGAGTTATAGAGATAATGCTGTGTGATAGAGTTAGAGATAATGCTGTGTGATAGAGTTATATAGATAATGTTGGGTGATATAGTTATAGAGATAATGTTGTGTGCTATAGTTATAGAGATAATGTTGTGTGATAGAGTTAGAGATAATGTTGTGTGATAGAGTTATAGATAGTGTTGTGTGATAGAGTTATATAGATAATGTTGTGTGATAGAGTTAGAGATGATGCTGTGTGATAGAGTTAGAGATAATGCTGTGTGATAGAGTTATAGAGATAATGTTGGGTGATATAGTTATAGAGATAATGTTGTGTGATATAGTTATAGAGATAATGTTGTGTGATAGAGTTAGAGATAATGTTGTGTGATAGAGTTAGAGATAGTGTTGTGTGATAGAGTTATATAGATAATGCTGTGTGATAGAGTTAGATATAATGTTGTGTGATATAGTTATAGAGATAATGCTGTGTGATAGAGTTATAGAGATAATGTTGTGTGATATAGTTATAGAGATAATGTTGTGTGATATAGTTATAGAGATAATGTTGTGTGATATAGTTATAGAGATAATGTTGTGTGATAGAGTTAGAGATAGTGTTGTGTGATAGAGTTATATAGATAATGCTGTGTGATAGAGTTAGATATAATGTTGTGTGATATAGTTATAGAGATAATGTTGTGTGATAGAGTTAGAGATAATGTTGTGTGATAGAGTTAGATATAATGTTGTGTAATATAGTTATAGATAATGCTGTGTGATAGAGTTAGAGATAATGCAGTGTGATAGAGTTCCATTCACTAAGTATATGGTTGGTTTTGGACAGCTAGGAATGATGGTTTATACGTTGACAGTCAGAAACATATGAAACTATTATAGAAAGTTGAATGACTTCCATACTGACCTCCTAACCCGTATTCTAACCCTAACCATAAACACAATCATTACCCTAACCCTTATTCTAACCCTTACCCTAACCATAAACACAATCATTACCCTAACCCTTATTCTAACCCTTACCCTAACCATAAACACAAGCATTACCCTAACCCTTACCCCAAGCATTACCCTTACTCTTACCCTAACCATAAACCCAAGCATTACCCTTACCCTAACCATAAACCCAAGCTTTACCCTTACCCTTACCCTAACCATAAACCCAAGCATTACCCTAACCCTTACCCTAACCATAAACCCAAGCATTACTCCTACCCTAACCATAAACCCAAGCATTACCCTTACCCTTACCCTAACCATAAACCCAAGCATTACCTTAACCCTTACCCTAACCATAAACCCAAGCATTACCCTTACCCTAACCATCAACCCAAGTATTACCCTAACCCTAACCATAAACCCAAGCATTACCCTAAACATAACCCTTACCCTAACCATAAACCCAAGCATTACCCTAACCCTTACCCTAACCATAAACCCAAGCATTACCCTTACCCTAACCATAAACCCAAGCATTATCCTTACCATTACCCTAACCATAAACCCAAGCATTACCCTTACCCTAACCATAAACCCAAGCATTACCCTTACCCTTACCCTAACCATAAACCCAAGCATTACCCTAACCCTTACCCTAAACATAAACCCAAGCATTACCCTAACCCTTACCCTAACCATAAACCCAAGCATTACCCTTACCCTAACCATAAACCCAAGCATTACCCTTACCCTAACCATAAACCCAAGCATTACCCTAAACCCAACCCTTACCCTTACCCTAACCATAAACCCAAGCATTACCCTAACCCTTACCCTAACCATAAACCCAAGCATTACCCTTACCCTAACCATCAACCCAAGTATTACCCTAACCCTAAACCTTACCCTGATGGATCTAACTGGTTCATATCAGGACGGAGATAACTGGTTCATATCAGGACGGAGATAACTGGTCCATATGAGGATGGAGATAACTGGTTCATATCATGATGGAGATAACTGGTTCATATCAGGACAGAGATAACTGGTTCAAATATCAGGATGGAGATAACTGGTTCATATCAGGACGGAGATAACTGGTTCATATCAGGACGGAGATAACTGGTTCATATCAGGACGGAGATAACTGGTTCATATCAGGACGGAGATAACTGGTTCATATCAGGACAGAGACAACTGGTTCATATCAGGATGGAGATAACTGGTTCATATCAGGACGGAGATAACTGGTTCATATCAGGACGGAGATAACTGGTTCATATCAGGATGGAGATACCTGGTTCATATCAGGATGGAGATAACTGGTTCATATCAGGACGGAGATAACTGGTTCATATCAGGATGGAGATAACTGGTTCATATCAGGATGGAGATAACTGGTTCATATCAGGATGGAGATAACTGGTTCATATCAGGACGGAGATAACTGGTTCATATCAGGACGGAGATAACTGGTTCATATCAGGACGGAGATAACTGGTTCATATCAGGATGGAGATAACTGGTTCATATCAGGATGGAGATAACTGGTTCATATCAGGACGGAGATAACTGGTTCATATCAGGACGGAGATAACTGGTTCATATCAGGATGGAGATAACTGGTTCATATCAGGGCAGAGAACTGGTTCATATCAGGACGGAGATAACTGGTTCATATCAGGATGGAGATAACTGGTTCATATCAGGATGGAGATAACTGGTTCATATCAGGACGGAGATAACTGGTTCATATCAGGATGGAGATAACTGGTTCATATCAGGACGGAGATAACTGGTTCATATCAGGATGGAGATAACTGGTTCATATCAGGACGGAGATAACTGGTTCATATGAGGATGGAGATAACTGGTTCATATCAGGACGGAGATAACTGGTTCATATCAGGATGGAGATAACTGGTTCATATCAGGACGGAGATAACTGGTTCATATCAGGATGGAGATAACTGGTTCATATCAGGACGGAGATAACTGGTTCATATGAGGATGGAGATAACTGGTTCATATCAGGACGGAGATAACTGGTTCATATCAGGATGGAGATAACTGGTTCATATCAGGACGGAGATAACTGGTTCATATGAGGATGGAGATAACTGGTTCATATGAACAACAGAAATGAAAAAGCTGAAAAGCTGGAGAAGTTAGAGTGTATTGTTCAGGGACCAGGCGCAATAAATACTGCACCAGATGGAGCTACACACAATTCATCAGTCCAGTTGGAAGCACATTGAATACAGCAAAGTTTGTGGGACAAAGTTTTACAAACACTAGTTTTGTGTGATGCATGGTGACCCAAGGATCTTTAGTTACTGATACAGCAGTTTAGAAACAAACACAATGTGAAATACCTAGGTTGTTTGTTGTAAAGATGGAAAGATGGAGAGAGGGAGAGAGGAGAGAGAGAGAGAGAGAGAGAGAGAGAGAGAGAGAGAGAGAGAGAGAGAGAGAGAGAGGAGCGAGCTGGAGAGAGAGAGAGAGAGAGACAGAGAGTCTCCACTCAGAGTCTAAGCCAACCCAACAGTGACAGTCAGGTCTGTGGGGATCGGGGTGGGTGGTGTGTGAGCGCGTGTAGCAGGGATGCAGTTGGCTGTCAAACATCTTTGTACCATGGTCGTCATTGTCAACAGAGTCCCAGTAGGTGGGAGTATTAGTCCCCAAACTCTCAGCCTTTTACACCCCAGCCTGCACTATGGGTCCTGAGCTCTATGGGTCCTCATCTCTATGGGTCCTGAGCTCTATGGGTCCTCATCTCTATGGGTCCTCATCTCTATGGGTCCTGAGCTCTATGGGTCCTGAGCTCTATGGGTCCTCATCTCTATGGGTCCTCATCTCTATGGGTCCTCATCTCTATGGGTCCTGAGCTCTATGGGTCCTGAGCTCTATGGGTCCTCATCTCTATGGGTCCTCATCTCTATGGGTCCTGAGCTCTATGGGTCCTCATCTCTATGGGTCCTCAGCTCTATGGGTCCTGAGCTCTATGGGTCCTCATCTCTATGGGTCCTCATCTCTATGGGTCCTGAGCTCTATGGGTCCTCATCTCTATGGGTCCTCATCTCTATGGGTCCTGAGCTCTATGGGTCCTCATCTCTATGGGTCCTCATCTCTATGGATCCTGAGCTCTATGGGTCCTGAGCTCTATGGGTCCTCATCTCTATGGGTCCTGAGCTCTATGGGTCCTCATCTCTATGGGTCCTCATCTCTATGGGTCCTCATCTCTATGGGTCCTCATCTCTATGGGTCCTCAGCTCTATGGGTCCTCATCTCTATGGATCCTGAGCTCTATGGGTCCTGAGCTCTATGGGTCCTGAGCTCTATGGGTCCTGAGCTCTATGGGTCCTCATCTCTATGGGTCCTCATCTCTATGGGTCCTGAGCTCTATGGGTCCTCATCTCTATGGATCCTGAGCTCTATGGGTCCTGAGCTCTATGGGTCCTCATCTCTATGGGTCCTCATCTCTATGGGTCCTGAGCTCTATGGGTCCTCATCTCTATGGGTCCTGAGCTCTATGGGTCCTCATCTCTATGGGTCCTCATCTCTATGGTCCTCAGCTCTATGGGTCCTGAGCTCTATGGGTCCTCATCTCTATGGGTCCTCATCTCTATGGGTCGTCATCTCTATGGGTCCTCATCTCTATGGGTCCTCATCTCTATGGATCCTGAGCTCTATGGATCCCGAGCTCTATGGGTCCTCATCTCTATGGGTCCTGAGCTCTATGGGTCCTGAGCTTTATGGGTCCTGAGCTCTATGGGTCCTCATCTCTATGGGTCCTCATCTCTATGGATCCTGAGCTCTATGGATCCCGAGCTCTATGGGTCCTCATCTCTATGGGTCCTGAGCTCTATGGGTCCTGAGCTCTATGGGTCCTCATCTCTATGGATTCTGAGCTCTATGGGTCCTGAGCTCTATGGGTCCTCATCTCTATGGGTCCTCATCTCTATGGGTCCTGAGCTCTATGGGTCCTCATCTCTATGGGTCCTGAGCTCTATGGGTCCTGAGCTCTATGGGTCCTCATCTCTATGGGTCCTGAGCTCTATGGGTCCTGAGCTCTATGGGTCCTCATCTCTATGGGTCCTGAGCTCTATGGGTCCTGAGCTCTATGGGTCCTGAGCTCTATGGGTCCTGATCTCTATGGGTCCTCATCTCTATGGGTCCTCATCTCTATGGGTCCTCATCTCTATGGGTCCTCATCTCTATGGGTCCTGAGCTCTATGGATCCTGAACTCTATGGGTCCTGAGCTCTATGGGTCCTGATCTCTATGGGTCCTCATCTCTATGGGTCCTCATCTCTATGGGTCCTCATCTCTATGGGTCCTCATCTCTATGGGTCCTGAGCTCTATGGGTCCTCATCTCTATGGGTCCTCATCTCTATGGGTCCTGAGCTCTATGGGTCCTGAGCTCTATGGGTCCTCATCTCTATGGGTCCTGAGCTCTATGGGTCCTCATCTCTATGGGTCCTCATCTCTATGGGTCCTGAGCTCTATGGATCCCGAGCTCTATGGGTCCTCATCTCTATGGATCCTGAGCTCTATGGATCCCGAGCTCTATGGGTCCTCATCTCTATGGGTCCTGAGCTCTATGGGTCCTGAGCTCTATGGGTCCTCATCTCTATGGGTCCTCATCTCTATGGGTCCTGAGCTCTATGGGTCCTGAGCTCTATGGGTCCTCATCTCTATGGGTCCTCATCTCTATGGGTCCTGAGCTCTATGGATCCCGAGCTCTATGGGTCCTCATCTCTATGGGTCCTGAGCTCTATGGGTCCTGAGCTCTATGGGTCCTGAGCTCTATGGGTCCTGATCTCTATGGGTCCTCATCTCTATGGGTCCTCATCTCTATGGGTCCTCATCTCTATGGGTCCTCATCTCTATGGGTCCTGAGCTCTATGGATCCTGAACTCTATGGGTCCTGAGCTCTATGGGTCCTGATCTCTATGGGTCCTCATCTCTATGGGTCCTCATCTCTATGGGTCCTCATCTCTATGGGTCCTCATCTCTATGGGTCCTGAGCTCTATGGGTCCTCATCTCTATGGGTCCTCATCTCTATGGGTCCTGAGCTCTATGGGTCCTGAGCTCTATGGGTCCTCATCTCTATGGGTCCTGAGCTCTATGGGTCCTCATCTCTATGGGTCCTCATCTCTATGGGTCCTGAGCTCTATGGATCCCGAGCTCTATGGGTCCTCATCTCTATGGATCCTGAGCTCTATGGATCCCGAGCTCTATGGGTCCTCATCTCTATGGGTCCTGAGCTCTATGGGTCCTGAGCTCTATGGGTCCTCATCTCTATGGGTCCTCATCTCTATGGGTCCTGAGCTCTATGGGTCCTGAGCTCTATGGGTCCTCATCTCTATGGGTCCTCATCTCTATGGGTCCTGAGCTCTATGGATCCCGAGCTCTATGGGTCCTCATCTCTATGGATCCTGAGCTCTATGGGTCCTGAGCTCTATGGGTCCTGAGCTCTATGGGTCCTGAGCTCTATGGGTCCTCATCTCTATGGGTCCTCATCTCTATGGGTCCTGAGCTCTATGGGTCCTCATCTCTATGGATCCTGAGCTCTATGGATCCCGAGCTCTATGGGTCCTCATCTCTATGGGTCCTGAGCTCTATGGGTCCTGAGCTCTATGGGTCCTCATCTCTATGGGTCCTCATCTCTATGGGTCCTGAGCTCTATGGGTCCTCATCTCTATGGGTCCTCATCTCTATGGGTCCTGAGCTCTATGGGTCCTCATCTCTATGGGTCCTCATCTCTATGGGTCCTGAGCTCTATGGGTCCTGAGCTCTATGGGTACTCATCTCTATGGGTCCTCATCTCTATGGGTCCTCATCTCTATGGGTCCTGAGCTCTATGGGTCCTGAGCTCTATGGGTCCTGAGCTCTATGGGTCCTCATCTCTATGGGTCCTGAGCTCTATGGGTCCTGAGCTCTATGGGTCCTCATCTCTATGGGTCCTCATCTCTATGGGTCCTGAGCTCTATGGGTCCTCAGCTCTATGGGTCCTCAGCTCTATGGTTCTTCATCTCTATGGATCCTGAGCTCTATGGTTCTTCATCTCTATGGATCCTGAGCTCTATGGGTCCTCAGCTCTATGGGTCTTCATCTCTATGGATCCTGAGCTCTATGGTTCTTCATCTCTATGGATCCTGAGCTCTATGGGTCCTCATCTCTATGGGTCGTCATCTCTATGGGTCCTGAGCTCTATGGGTCCTCATCTCTATGGGTCCTCATCTCTATGGGTCCTGAGCTCTATGGGTCCTGAGCTCTATGGGTACTCATCTCTATGGGTCCTCATCTCTATGGGTCCTCATCTCTATGGGTCCTGAGCTCTATGGGTCCTGAGCTCTATGGGTCCTGAGCTCTATGGGTCCTCATCTCTATGGGTCCTGAGCTCTATGGGTCCTGAGCTCTATGGGTCCTCATCTCTATGGGTCCTCATCTCTATGGGTCCTCATCTCTATGGGTCCTCATCTCTATGGGTCCTGAGCTCTATGGGTCCTGAGCTCTATGGGTCCTCATCTCTATGGGTCCTCATCTCTATGGGTCCTGAGCTCTATGGGTCCTCAGCTCTATGGGTCCTCAGCTCTATGGTTCTTCATCTCTATGGATCCTGAGCTCTATGGTTCTTCATCTCTATGGATCCTGAGCTCTATGGGTCCTCAGCTCTATGGGTCTTCATCTCTATGGATCCTGAGCTCTATGGTTCTTCATCTCTATGGATCCTGAGCTCTATGGGTCCTCATCTCTATGGGTCGTCATCTCTATGGGTCGTCATCTCTATGGGTCCTCATCTCTATGGGTCTTCATCTCTATGGGTCCTCATCTCTATGGGTCCTCATCTCTATGGGTCTTCATCTCTATGGGTCCTCATCTCTATGGGTCGTCATCTCTATGGGTCCTCATCTCTATGGGTCTTCATCTCTATGGGTCCTCATCTCTATGGGTCTTCATCTCTATGGGTCCTCATCTCTATGGGTCGTCATCTCTATGGGTCCTCATCTCTATGGGTCCTCATCTCTATGGGTCTTCATCTCTATGGGTCCTCATCTCTATGGGTCTTCATCTCTATGGGTCCTCATCTCTATGGGTCCTCATCTCTATGGGTCCTCATCTCTATGGGTCCTCATCTCTATGGGTCGTCATCTCTATGGGTCCTCATCTCTATGGGTCGTCATCTCTATGGGTCCTCATCTCTATGGGTCGTCATCTCTATGGGTCCTCATCTCTATGGGTCTTCATCTCTATGGGTCCTCATCTCTATGGGTCCTCATCTCTATGGGTCTTCATCTCTATGGGTCCTCATCTCTATGGGTCGTCATCTCTATGGGTCCTCATCTCTATGGGTCCTCATCTCTATGGGTCTTCATCTCTATGGGTCCTCATCTCTATGGGTCCTCATCTCTATGGGTCTTCATCTCTATGGGTCCTCATCTCTATGGGTCTTCATCTCTATGGGTCCTCATCTCTATGGGTCCTCATCTCTATGGGTCCTCATCTCTATGGGTCCTCATCTCTATGGGTCGTCATCTCTATGGGTCCTCATCTCTATGGGTCCTCATCTCTATGGGTCCTCATCTCTATGGGTCGTCATCTCTATGGGTCCTCATCTCTATGGGTCCTCATCTCTATGGGTCCTCATCTCTATGGGTCCTCATCTCTATGGGTCGTCATCTCTATGGGTCCTCATCTCTATGGGTCCTCATCTCTATGGGTCCTCATCTCTATGGGTCCTCATCTCTATGGGTCGTCATCTCTATGGGTCCTCATCTCTATGGGTCCTCATCTCTATGGGTCCTCATCTCTATGGGTCGTCATCTCTATGGGTCCTCATCTCTATGGGTCCTCATCTCTATGGGTCCTCATCTCTATGGGTCCTCATCTCTATGGGTCGTCATCTCTATGGGTCCTCATCTCTATGGGTCCTCATCTCTATGGGTCCTCATCTCTATGGGTCGTCATCTCTATGGGTCCTCATCTCTATGGGTCCTCATCTCTATGGGTCCTCATCTCTATGGGTCCTCATCTCTATGGGTCGTCATCTCTATGGGTCCTCATCTCTATGGGTCGTCATCTCTATGGGTCGTCATCTCTATGGGTCCTGGTCATATGTAGTGCACCACAAGGAATCTAGATGTTTTGTGGATGTTGACTGTGTCCACATGGTTTGGTTTTCGGCACTGAAGCAGAGTGTGTATGTAAGAGGCCAAACAAACAACTAGGAATAAATCCTGAGACAAGATGAGCCCTTCACCCCTGTTACCTACAGTAACCCTAACCCCTGTTACCTACGGTAACCCCTGTTACCTAACCCCTGTTACCTAACCCTAACCCCTGTTACCTAACCCTAACCCCTGTTACCTACGGTAACCCCTGTTACCTAACCCTAACCCCTGTTACCTAACCCTAACCCCTGTTACCTAACCCCTGTTATCTAACCCTAACCCCTGTTACCTAACCCTAACCCCTGTTACCTAACCCTAACCCCTGTTACCTACGGTAACCCCTGTTACCTAACCCCTGTTACCTAACCCTAACCCCTGTTACCTAACCCTAACCCCTGTTACCTACGGTAACCCCTGTTACCTAACCCTAACCCCTGTTACCTAACCCTAACCCCTGTTACCTAACCCCTGTTATCTAACCCTAACCCCTGTTACCTAACCCTAACCCCTGTTACCTAACCCTAACCCCTGTTACCTACGGTAACCCCTGTTACCTAACCCTAACCCCTGTTACCTAACCCTAACCCCTGTTACCTAACCCTAACCCCTGTTACCTAACCCCTGTTACCTAACCCCTGTTACCTAACCCTAACCCCTGTTACCTAACCCCTGTTACCTAACCCTAACCCCTGTTACCTAACCCTAACCCCTGTTACCTAACCCCTGTTACCTAACC
>NC_092103.1:47981161-48026161 GCF_045679555.1 Salvelinus alpinus | reverse complement strand
AGTCATTTAGCAGACGCTCTTATCCAGAGCGACTTACAAATTGGTGCATTCACCTTATGACATCCAGTGGAACGGCCACTTTACAATAGTGCATCTAAATCTTTTAAGGGGGGGGGAGTGAGAAGGATTACTTTATCCTATCCTAGGTATTCCTTAAAGAGGTGGGGTTTCAGGTGTCTCCGGAAGGTGGTGATTGACTCCGCTGTCCTGGCGTCGTGAGGGAGTTTGTTCCACCATTGGGGGGCCAGAGCAGCGAACAGTTTTGACTGGGCTGAGCGGGAACTGTACTTCCTCAGTGGTAGGGAGGCGAGCAGGCCAGAGGTGGATGAACGCAGTGCCCTTGTTTGGGTGTAGGGCCTGATCAGAGCCTGGAGGTACTGAGGTGCCGTTCCCCTCACAGCTCCGTAGGCAAGCACCATGGTCTTGTAGCGGATGCGAGCTTCAACTGGAAGCCAGTGGAGAGAGCGGAGGAGCGGGGTGACGTGAGAGAACTTGGGAAGGTTGAACACCAGACGGGCTGCGGCGTTCTGGATGAGTTGTAGGGGTTTAATGGCACAGGCAGGGAGCCCAGCCAACAGCGAGTTGCAGTAATCCAGACGGGAGATGACAAGTGCCTGGATTAGGACCTGCGCCGCTTCCTGTGTGAGGCAGGGTCGTACTCTGCGGATGTTGTAGAGCATGAACCTACAGGAACGGGCCACCGCCTTGATGTTGGTTGAGAACGACAGGGTGTTGTCCAGGATCACGCCAAGGTTCTTAGCGCTCTGGGAGGAGGACACAATGGAGTTGTCAACCGTGATGGCGAGATCATGGAACGGGCAGTCCTTCCCCGGGAGGAAGAGCAGCTCCGTCTTGCCGAGGTTCAGCTTGAGGTGGTGATCCGTCATCCACACTGATATGTCTGCCAGACATGCAGAGATGCGATTCGCCACCTGGTCATCAGAAGGGGGAAAGGAGAAGATTAGTTGTGTGTCGTCTGCATAGCAATGATAGGAGAGACCATGTGAGGTTATGACAGAGCCAAGTGACTTGGTGTATAGCGAGAATAGGAGAGGGCCTAGAACAGAGCCCTGGGGGACACCAGTGGTGAGAGCACGTGGTGAGGAGACAGATTCTCGCCACGCCACCTGGTAGGAGCGACCTGTCAGGTAGGACGCAATCCAAGCGTGGGCCGCGCCGGAGATGCCCAACTCGGAGAGGGTGGAGAGGAGGATCTGATGGTTCACAGTATCGAAGGCAGCCGATAGGTCTAGAAGGATGAGAGCAGAGGAGAGAGAGTTAGCTTTAGCAGTGCGGAGCGCCTCCGTGATACAGAGAAGAGCAGTCTCAGTTGAATGACTAGTCTTGAAACCTGACTGATTTGGATCAAGAAGGTCATTCTGAGAGAGATAGCGGGAGAGCTGGCCAAGGACGGCACGTTCAAGAGTTTTGGAGAGAAAAGAAAGAAGGGATACTGGTCTGTAGTTGTTGACATCGGAGGGATCGAGTGTAGGTTTTTTCAGAAGGGGTGCAACTCTCGCTCTCTTGAAGACGGAAGGGACGTAGCCAGCGGTCAGGGATGAGTTGATGAGCGAGGTGAGGTAAGGGAGAAGGTCTCCGGAAATGGTCTGGAGAAGAGAGGAGGGGATAGGGTCAAGCGGGCAGGTTGTTGGGCGGCCGGCCGTCACAAGACGCGAGATTTCATCTGGAGAGAGAGGGGAGAAAGAGGTCAGAGCACAGGGTGGGGCAGTGTGAGCAGAACCAGCGGTGTCGTTTGACTTAGCAAACGAGGATCGGATGTCGTCGACTTTCTTTTCAAAATGGTTGACGAAGTCATCTGCAGAGAGGGAGGAGGGGGGGGGAGGGGGAGGAGGATTCAGGAGGGAGGAGAAGGTGGCAAAGAGCTTCCTGGGGTTAGAGGCAGATGCTTGGAATTTAGAGTGGTAGAAAGTGGCTTTAGCAGCAGAGACAGAAGAGGAAAATGTAGAGAGGAGGGAGTGAAAGGATGCCAGGTCCGCAGGGAGGCGAGTTTTCCTCCATTTCCGCTCGGCTGCCCGGAGCCCTGTTCTGTGAGCTCGCAATGAGTCGTCGAGCCACGGAGCGGGAGGGGAGGACCGAGCCGGCCTGGAGGATAGGGGACATAGAGAGTCAAAGGATGCAGAAAGGGAGGAGAGGAGGGTTGAGGAGGCAGAATCAGGAGATAGGTTGGAGAAGGTTTGAGCAGAGGGAAGAGATGATAGGATGGAAGAGGAGAGGGTAGCGGGGGAGAGAGAGCGAAGGTTGGGGCTGCGCGATACCATCCGAGTAGGGGCAGTGTGGGAAGTGTTGGATGAGAGCGAGAGGGAAAAGGATACAAGGTAGTGGTCGGAGACTTGGAGGGGAGTTGCAATGAGGTTAGTGGAAGAACAGCATCTAGTAAAGATGAGGTCGAGCGTATTGCCTGCCTTGTGAGTAGGGGGGGAAGGTGAGAGGGTGAGGTCAAAAGAGGAGAGGAGTGGAAAGAAGGAGGCAGAGAGGAATGAGTCAAAGGTAGACGTGGGGAGGTTAAAGTCGCCCAGAACTGTGAGAGGTGAGCCGTCCTCAGGAAAGGAGCTAATCAAGGCATCGAGCTCATTGATGAACTCTCCGAGGGAACCTGGAGGGCGATAAATGATAAGGATGTTAAGCTTGAAAGGGCTGGTAACTGTGACAGCATGGAATTCAAAGGAGGCGATAGACAGATGGGTAAGGGGACAAAGAGAGAATGACCACTTGGGAGAGATGAGGATCCCGGTGCCACCACCCCGCTGACCAGAAGCTCTCGGGGTGTGCGAGAACACGTGGGCGGACGAAGAGAGAGCAGTAGGAGTAGCAGTGTTATCTGTGGTGATCCATGTTTCCGTCAGTGCCAGGAAGTCGAGGGACTGGAGGGAGGCATAGGCTGAGATGAACTCTGCCTTGTTGGCCGCAGATCGGCAGTTCCAGAGGCTACCGGAGACCTGGAACTCCACGTGGGTCGTGCGCGCTGGGACCACCAGATTAGGGTGGCCGATGCCACGCGGTGTGGAGCGTTTGTATGGTCTGTGCAGAGAGGAGAGAACAGGGATAGACAGACACATAGTTGACAGGCTACAGAAGAGACTACGCTAATGCAAAGGAGATTGGAGTGGCAAGTGGACTACGCGTCTCGAATGTTCAGAAAGTTAAGCTTACGTAGCAAGAATCTTATTGACTAAAATGATTAAGATGATACAGTACTGCTGAAGTAGGCTAGCTGGCAGTGGCTGCGTTGTTGACTTTGTAGGCTAGCTGGCAGTTGTTGACTTTGTAGGCTAGCTGGCAGTGGCTGCGTTGTTGACACTACACTAATCAAGTCGTTCCGTTGAGTGTAATAGTATCTACAGTGCTGCTATTCGGGGGCTAGCTGGCTAGCTAGCAGTGTTGATTACGTTACGTTGCGTTAAAAGAACGACAATAGCTGGCTAGCTAACCTAGAAAATCGCTCTAGACTACACAATTATCTTTGATACAAAGACGGCTATGCAGCTAGCTATGTAGCTAGCTACGATCAAACAAATCAAACCGTTGTACTGTAATGAAATGAAATGAAAATGTGATACTACCTGTGGAGCGAAGCGGAATGCGACCGGGTTGTTGAGTGCAGAAGTTCTATTCGGTAGACGTTGGCTAGCTGTTGGCTAGCTAGCAGTGTCTCCTACGTTAAGGACGACAGATAGCTGGCTAGCTAGCCTCGGTAAATTAAGATAATCACTCTAAAACTACACACTCTAAACTACACAATTATCTTGGATACGAAGACAGCAAAGACAACTATGTAGCTAGCTAACACTACACTAATCAAGTCGTTCAGTTGGGTGTAATAGTTGCTACAGTGCTGCTATTCGGTAGACGGTGGACGTTTGCTAGCTGGCTAGCTGCTGGGCAGATGGCAGATAGCAGTGTAGACTGCGTTAGGACGACGAAATACGATAATTACGCAATTATCTTTGATACAAAGACGGCTATGTAGCTAGCTAAGAAGAAATTGCTAAGATTAGACAAATTAAACCGTTGTACTATAATGAAATGTAATGAAATGTAATGAAAAGTTATACTACCTGCGGACCAAAGTGCTGCTATTCGGTAGACGGTGGACGTTTGCTAGCTGGCTAGCTGCTGGGCAGATGGCAGATAGCAGTGTAGACTGCGTTAGGACGACGAAATACGATAATTACGCAATTATCTTTGATACAAAGACGGCTATGTAGCTAGCTAAGAAGAAATTGCTAAGATTAGACAAATTAAACCGTTGTACTATAATGAAATGTAATGAAATGTAATGAAAAGTTATACTACCTGCGGACCAAAGTGCGAAGTGCGATCTTGAAGTAAACTGAATATATATCGCTTAGTTACTGCCTTGTAATGCCTACTCACGCCGTTGCTAAATCTAGATGAATCTAGACTAGATGAATATTTAACAGGATCAGGCTGATCTGAGAGAGGATGGGACTAGATTAATATTTAACATTATCAGGCTGATCTGAGAGAGGATGGGACTAGATGAATATTTAACAGGATCAGGCTGATCTGAGAGAGGATGGGACTAGATGAATATTTAACAGGATCAGGCTGATCTGAGAGAGGATTCGAGCTACAGTAGATATTTAAAAGGACGCTATATACAAACAGTGGATTATTAATTTTTTTCTCATATTTATGTTGTTTCAGTCGGAAGCCAATCCATAATCTGTCTGGTTAGACAAGCATATTGTTGACCATGTAAGGCTTCAGCTTCTCTCAGACTTCAGACCCAGTCTCTGAAGATCTTGTAGTCCTCAGGCTCATACATACAAACCCCATCTACATGGAGGCCAGTTCAAAGTCTTCCATTATGTCCCTTTCCTTACTAGCACCTCAGACTTTGCTCATAGCTACTTTATTGAGGAAAATGTACCTACTATGCCTGTAACATGTGGTTATCCCACCTAGCTAGCCTAGCTAACCTAGCTAACCTAGCTAGCCTAGCTAACCTAGCTCACCTAGCTCACCTAGCTCACCTAGCTCACCTAGCTCACCTAGCTAGCCTAGCTCACCTAGCTAGCCTAGCTCACCTACGATGAATACACTAACTGTAAGTCGTTATGGATAAGAGCGTCTGCTAAATGACAAAAATATCTAAAGACACTGAAGCAGCAAACTTTGTGAAAATTAATATTTGTGTCATTCTCAAAACGTTTTGGCCACGACTGTAGTGTCTTACAGTTTCACGTTTCAATGTTTTCAAAGTTAAATGCACACGATACAACGGGTGTAAAACAGTGCAGGGGGGGGGGGGGGGGGGTTCTGGAGTGGTTGTATATACAGGTCAGTACCAGTACCTTATTCAATGTCCAGGGGTACTGGAGTGGTTGTATATACAGATCAGAACCTTATTCAATGTCCAGGGGTTCTGGAGTGGTTGTATATACAGGTCAGTACCTTATTCAATGTGCAGGGGTACTGGAGTGGTTGTATATACAGGTCAGTACCTTATTCAATGTCCAGGGGTACTGGAGTGGTTGTATATACAGATCAGTGTTAGTACCTTATTCAATGTGCAGGGGTACTGGAGTGGTTGTATATACAGATCAGTGTTAGTACCTTATTCAATGTGCAGGGGTACTGGAGTGGTTGTATATACAGGTCAGTGTTAGTACCTTGTTCAATGTCCAGGGGTACTGGAGTGATTGTATATACAGGTCAGTGTTAGTACCTTGTTCAATGTTCAGGGGTACTGGAGTGGTTGTATATACAGGTCAGTACCTTATTCAATGTTCAGGGGTACTGGAGTGGTTGTATATACAGGTCAGTGTTAGTACCTTATTCAATGTTCAGGGGTACTGTAGTGGTTGTATATACAGGTCAGTGTTAGTACCTTATTCAATGTTCAGGGGTACTGTAGTGGTTGTATATACAGGTCAGTGTTAGTACCTTATTCAATGTTCAGGGGTACTGTAGTGGTTGTATATACAGGTCAGTGTTAGTACCTTATTCAATGTGCAGGATGGAGAACAGTCCCGGGTGGCTGGAATTTATGGCAATTTTTCGGGCCTTTCTCAGACACCGCCTGGCGTCTTGGATGGCTGGCAGCCGTATACTGTATGTGGTGGGTATTAAATCAGGTGGGCATCTGGGTCTATTGGTAAGAGAGTGGCCTCAGCGAAAGCAAGGTTGCTGGTTCAATTCCCTCAGGGATCAGGTATACGTAGTAAACATGTGTCCTCTCCCCTGTGTTTCAGAGCATCAAGGTGAGCTGGCAGCCCCCTCCTCCCAACACCCAGAACGGGTTCATCACCGGCTACAAACTCCGATACCGGAAGACCGGTCGACGAGGAGACCAGGAGGCTATCGAACCTAACAACTTCTGGTACCTGTTCACAGGTGAGACTTCTGGTACCTGTTCACAGGTGAGACTACTGGTACCTGTTCACAGGTGAGACTTCTGGTACCTGTTCACAGGTGAGACTTCTGGTACCTGTTCACAGGTGAGACTTCTGGTACCTGTTTACAGGTGAGACTTCTGGTACCTGTTCACAGGTGAGACTACTGGTACCTGTTCACAGGTGAGACTTCTGGTACCTGTTCACAGGTGAGACTTCTGGTACCTGTTCACAGGTGAGACTTTTGGTACCTGTTCACAGGTGAGACTTCTGGTACCTGTTCACAGGTGAGACTTCTGGTACCTGTTCACAGGTGAGACTTCTGGTACCTGTTTACAGGTGAGACTTCTGGTACCTGTTCACAGGTGAGACTACTGGTACCTGTTCACAGGTGAGACTTCTGGTACCTGTTCACAGGTGAGACTTTTGGTACCTGTTCACAGGTGAGACTTCTGGTACCTGTTCACAGGTGAGACTTCTGGTACCTGTTTACAGGTGAGACTTCTGGTACCTGTGTACAGGTGAGACTTCTGGTACCTGTTCACAGGTGAGACTTCTGGTACCTGTTCACAAGTGAGACTTCTGGTACCTGTTCACATGTGAGTCTCCTGGTACATGTTCACAGGTGAGACTTCTGGTACCTGTTCACAGGTGAGACTTCTGGTACCTGTTCACAGGTGAGACTACTGGTACCTGTTCACAGGTGAGACTTCTGGTACCTGTTCACAGGTGAGACTTCTGGTACCTGTTCACAGGTGAGACTACTGGTACCTGTTCACAGGTGAGACTTCTGGTACCTGTTCACAGGTGAGACTTCTGGTACCTGTTTACAGGTGAGACTTCTCGTACCTGTTTACAGGTGAGACTTCTCGTACCTGTTTACAGGTGAGACCTCTGGTACATGTTTACAGTTGAGACTTCTGGTACCTGTGTACAGGTGAGACTTCTGGTACCTGTTCACAGGTGAGACTTTGGGTACCTGTTCACAAGTGAGACTTCTGGTACCTGTTCACAGGTGAGTCTCCTGGTACCTGTTCACAGGTGAGACTTCTGGTATCTGTTCACAGGTGAGACTTCTGGTACCTGTTCACAGGTGAGACTTCTGGTACCTGTTCACAAGTGAGACTTCTGGTACCTGTTCACAAGTGAGACTTCTGATACCTGTTCACAAGAGAGACTTCTGGTACCTGTTTACAGGTGAGACTTCTGGTACCTGTTTACAGGTGAGACTTCTGGTACCTTTGTACAGGTGAGACTTCTGGTACCTGTGTACAGGTGAGACTTCTGGTACCTGTTTACAGGTGAGACTTCTGGTACCTTTGTACAGGTGAGACTTCTGGTACCTGTGTACAGGTGAGACTTTTGGTACCTGTGTACAGGTGAGACTTCTGGTACCTATTTACAGGTGAGACTTCTGGTACCTGTTCACAGGTGAGACTTATGGTACCTGTGTACATATATAAGCACCTGTAGCCAGATAATACATATACTGTATACAGTATACATTGTCCTTCCATGACAGACTGACCAGGTGAATCCAGTACATTGTCCTTCCATGACAGACTGACCAGGTGAATCCAGGTGAAAGCTATGATCCCTTATTGATTCCACTTGTCAAATCCACTTCAATCAGTGTAGATGAAGGGGAAGAGACTGGTTAAAGAATGATTTTTAAGCCTTGAGACAATTGAGACATGGATTGTGTATGTGTGCCATTCAGAGGGTGAATGGACAAGACAAAATGGGATTTCTCCCATTCTTCTCTGCAGATTCTCTCAAACTCTGTCAGGTTGGACGGGGGCAATGCTGC
This sequence comes from Salvelinus alpinus, assembly GCF_045679555.1. NCBI lineage: Eukaryota > Metazoa > Chordata > Actinopteri > Salmoniformes > Salmonidae > Salvelinus > Salvelinus alpinus. The sequence goes on along the minus strand of NC_092103.1, from coordinate 48,017,971 downwards.
ACAGCTATTTTCAGGTCTCTCCAGAGATGTTCGATCGGGTTCAAGTCCGGGCTCTGGCTGGGCCACTCAAGGACATTCAGAGACTTGTCCTAAAGCCACTCCTGCATTGTCTTGTCTGTGTGCTTAGGCTCATCTTCCTGTTGGAAGGTGAACTTTCACCCCAGTCTGAGGTCCTGAGCACTCTGGAACAGGTTTTCATCAAGGATCTCTCTGTTCTTTGCTCCGTTCATCTTTGCCTCGATCCTGACTATTCTCCCAGTCCCTGCCGCTGAAAAACATCCCCACAGCATGATGCTGCCACCACCACGCTTCACCATAGGGATGGTGCCAGGTTTCCTCTAGACGTGACGCTTGGCATTCAGGCCAAAGAGTTCAGTCTTGGTTTCATAAGACCAGAAAATCTTGTTTCTCATGGACTGAGAGTGTCTATGTGCCTTTTGGCAAACTCCAAGCAGGCTGTCTTGTGCCTTTTACTGAGGAGTTGTTTCCGTCTGGCCACTCTACCATAAAGGCCTGATTGGTGGAGTGCTGCAGAGATGATTGTCCTTCTGGAAGGTTCTCCCATCTACAAAGAGGAACTCTGGAGCTCTGTTAGAGTGACCATTGGGTTCTTGATCACCTCTCTGACCAAGGCCCTTCTCCCCCGATTGGTCAGTTTGTCCGGGCGGTCAGCTCTTGGAAGAGTCTTGGTGGTTCCAATCTTCTTCCATTTAAGAATGATGGAGGCCACTGTGTTCTTGGATGCTGCAGAACTGTTTTTCTATCCTTCCCCAGATCTGTGCCTCGACACAATCCTGTCTCGGAGCTCTACGGACAATTCCTTCGACCTCATGGCTTGGTTTTTATGGGACCATATATAGACAGGTGTGTGTGCCTTTCCAAATCATGTCCAATCAATTGAATTGACCACAGGTGGACTCCAATCAAGTTGTAGAAACATCTCGAACGGTGATCAATGGAACAGGAAGCACCTGAATTCAATTTCAAGTCTCATAGCAAAGGGTCTGAATACTTATGTAAATAAGGTATTTCTGTTTTTTATTGTTAATACATTTGAGAAAAAAAAAGTATAACTGTGTTTTCCACTTTTTCATTATGGGGTCATGTGTAGCCTGCTGAGTTATTTTTGTCGTTGTCCATTTTTAGAATAAGGCTGTAATGTAACAAAATGGGGAAACAGTCAAGGGGTCTGAATACTTTTCCGAATGCTCTGTATTCACCAGTCAGATATTACACATGAAAAAATGTATGTTTTTTCACCTCCTATATAAAAACTGCATATTTTAATACCTATCTGGTTTACGCTAGAGAGGCAAAATTAATTACTATTATTATAACAATGAATATTTATTTATTGTTTCTGCAGTTTATTTGTTATGTATACTTCATTGGTTTGATTAATTATTTATTTTATTTCAGTATGTTGTGAACCCAGACAGCAAACTAACTGTCTATATATGTCTGTCTTCCAAATGGCACCCTATTCCCTATATAGTACAATATGGGCCCTGGTGAAAAGTAGTGCACTATATAGGGAATAGGGTTCCATAAGGGATGCAGTGCTTGTCTGTCTGTCTGTCTGTCTGTCTGTCTGTCTGTCTGTCTGTCTGTCTGTCTGTCTGTCTGTCTGTCTGTCTGTCTGTCTGTCTGTCTGTCTGTCTGTCTGTCTGTCTGTCTGTCTGTCTGTCTGTCTGTCTGTCTGTCTGTCTGTCTGTCTGTCCGTCCGTCCGTCCGTCCGTCCGTCCGTCCGTCCGTCCGTCCTCTCATTTCTCTGTAATGCAACGATGAATATTCAGCCTCTGAATGTGTTAGAAACTGTCACTAACAATGAACACACAGCGATGTGTTTGGTGGTTTGAAGGAGATTGAAGCTATATCTATTGGCTCCCTAGTGGCGCGGCGGTCTAAGGCACTGCATCTCAGTGCAATAGGCGTCACTACAGTCCCTGGTTCGAATCCAGGCTGGATCACATCCGGCCGCGATTGGGAGTCCCACATTTGGCCCAGCATCGTCCGAGGTTTGGCCAGGGGGGGTAGGCCGTCGTTGTAAATAAGAATTTATTCTTTAACCTTTCACGAGCCTCTACCCCGGGTCCGGGATCACCCCCCACCCCCCCCCACACACTGATTAGCATAGCTAGCATAGCTTCACAAGTAGATAGTAGCATCTAAATATCATTAAATCACAAGTCCAAGACACCAGATGAAAGATACAGATCTTGTGAATAAAGCCACCATTTCAGATTTTTAAAATGTTTTACAGGGAAGACAAAATATGTAAATCTATTAGCTAAACACGTTAGCAAAATACACCACTATTCTAACTCCATCAGTTTCTTACTCCTTCAGGTGCTATCACCAATTCGGCTCAACTAAGATATTGATAGCCAATAACCTATAAAAAAAACCATCAGATGACAGTCTGATAACATATTCATGGTATAGGATAGTTTTTGTTAGAAAAAAGTGCATATTTCAGGTAGAAATCACAGTTTACAATTGCACCGACCATCACAAATCGACTAGAATTACTAGATAGAGCAACGTGTATGAACAATTTACTCATCATAAAACATTTCATAAAAATAGACAAAGCATAGCAATGGAAAGACCCAGTTCTTGTGATTTCAGACCATATTTCAGATTTTCTAAGCGTTTTTCAGCGAAAACACAATAAATCGATAAGTTAGCATACCACATGTGCAAACGTTACCAGAGCATCGATTCCAGCCAAAGAGCGCTATAACGTAATCACCGCCAAAATATATTAATTTTTTCACTAACCTTCTCAGAATTCTTCCGATGACACTCCTGTAACATCATTTTACAACATACATATACAGTTTGTTCGAAAAGGTGCATATTTAGCCATACAAAACCGTGGTTATACAATGGAAATAGTCACAACTCAAGCCTCAAAATGAGGAACGTCAGCTTTCAGAGTGATCTAGTTTAATCGAAAGCTAATCATATACTTGACTAAAAAATACAGGGTTGACAGGAATCGAAAGACAAATTAGTTCTTAATGCAACCGCTGATTTACATTTTTAAAATTATCCTTACTTTTCAATACAGGGTTCGCCAAGTGAAGCTATACCAAACAAAATGGCGAAATATGCGTTTAAAATATTTCGACAGAACAACGATTTATCATATTAAATATTGCTTACTTTGAGCTGTTCTTCCATCATATTCTTGGGCAATGTATCCTTTCTATGTTATAAACGTCTTTTGGTCGATAGATGTCCTCTGTCCTTCGAAATATCCACTAACGATCGAACGGGACCCCAAAACGTGTCCAAAGTTTCAGAGTGCACAACAAAGAAATTCCTCAAAATCGCACTAAACGGATATAAATTGCTATAAAACGGTTCAAATTAACTACATTATGATGTTTTTAACAACTATAACGACTGAAAACATGACCGGAGAAATATTGCTGGTTAGACAAGGATTTGGAATGAGGCAAGTCCGATGTCCTTCACGCTTCAGGCGCGCGACGAGAAAGGGCGGTCCCTATACATTTTGTGGTTTTATAATGGCTGGGATTGTGCAATAGACTCCATTCAAAACGTGATGACGTACAGACACCCAGAGGAAGACGTAGGCAGTGTCGGTTTCTTCATAGCATTCACTGTCGCCTTAAAAACAGACTCCAGATCAGGGGTAAAAACTTCTCAAATCTGACCCCTGTCATGAAAAGTGCTGTAGATATTGTTCTGTACCACTCAGAGACAAAATTCCAACTTCTATAGAAACTAGAAGGTGTTTTCTATCCAATAATAACAATAATATGCATATTGTACGATCAAGAATTTAGCACGAGGCAGTTTAATTTGGAGACCCAAATATGCTAATGCAGAACAGCACCCCCTATAGCTGCAAGAAGTTTTAACTGACTTGCCTAGTTAAATAAAAGGTTACATAAAAAAATATATATACACTGCTCCAAAAAATAAAGGGAACACTAAAATAACACATCCTAGATCTGAATGAATTAAATATTCTTATTAAATACTTTTTTCTTTACATAGTTGAATGTGCTGACAACAAAATCACACAAAAATTATCAATGGAAATCAAATTTATCAACCCATGGAGGTCTGGATTTGGAGTCACACTCAAAATTAAAGTAGAAAACCACACTACAGGCTGATCCAACTTTGATGTAATGTCCTTAAAACAAGTCAAAATGAGGCTCAGTAGTGTGTGTGGCCTCCACGTGCCTGTATGACCTCCCTACAACGCCTGGGCATGCTCCTGATGAGGTGGCGGATGGTCTCCTGAGGGATCTCCTCCCAGACCTGGACTAAAGCATCTGCCAACTCCTGGACAGTCTGTGGTGCAACGTGGCGTTGGTGGATGGAGCGAGACATGATGTCCCAGATGTGCTCAATTGGATTCAGGTCCGGGGAACGGGCGGGCCAGTCCATAGCATCAATGCCTTCCTCTTGCAGGAACTGCTGACACACTCCCGCCACATGAGGTCTAGCATTGTCTTGCATTAGGAGGAACCCAGGGCCAACCGCACCAGCATATGGTCTCACAAGGGGTCTGAGGATCTCATCTCGGTACCTAATGGCAGTCAGGCTACCTCTGGGCTGTGTGGCCCCCCAAAGAAATGCCACCCCACACCATGACTGACCCACCGCCAAACCGGTCATGCTGGAGGATGTTGCAGGCAGCAGAACGTTCTCCACGGCGTCTCCAGACTCTGTCACGTCTGTCACATGTGCTCATGTGCTCAGTGTGAACCTGCTTTCATCTGTGAAGAGCACAGGGCGCCAGTGGCGAATTTGCCAATCTTGGTGTTCTCTGGCAAATGCCAAACTTCCTGCACGGTGTTGGGCTGTAAGCACAACCCCCACCTGTGGACGTCGGGCCCTCATACCACCCTCATGGAGTCTGTTTCTGACCGTTTGAGCAGACACATGCACATTTGTGGCCTGCTGGAGGTAATTTTGCAGGGCTCTGGCAGTGCTCCTCCTTGCACAAAGGCGGAGGTAGCGGTCCTGCTGCTGGGTTGTTGCCCTCCTACGGCCTCCTCCACGTCTCCTGATGTACTGGCCTGTCTCCTGGTAGCGCCTCCATGCTCTGGACACTACGCTGACAGACACAGCAAACCTTCTTGCCACAGCTCGCATTGATGTGCCATCCTGGATGAGCTGCACTACCTGAGCCACTTGTGTGGGTTGTAGACTCCGTCTCATGCTACCACTAGAGTGAAAGCACCGCCAGCATTCAAAAGTGACCAAAACATCAGCCAGGAAGCATAGGAACTGAGAAGTGGTCTGTGGTCACCACCTGCAAAACCACTCCTTTATTGGGGGTGTCTTGCTAATTGCCTTTTAATTTCCACCTTTTGTCTATTCCATTTGCACAACAGCATGTGAAATGTATTGTCAATCAGTGTTGCTTCCTAAGTGGACAGTTTGATTTCGCAGAAGTGTGATTGACTTGGAGTTACATTGTGTTGTTTAAGTGTTCCCTTTATTTTTTTTGAGCAGTGTATATTCTTGCCCAGATTTCTCCATGAAAAATAAACACAGAGATGTTTTGAAGGGTTAAATTGAAAGGAAAGAAGGGACATGAACAACTATCTGAGGATGTTGAGAGTGTTAAAAGCTGTTCTGGGGATTGAACCCATTACCATTATGTTTGTGTTTTAGTGTGATGGATGTTACCACTCAACCACACAGACACTGTAGGGTGGTGTGTTTAACATGTCTCTGTGATGTTGTCGTGTTTACAGACTCAGCTTTGTGATAAATACTGTTTTCATGTAACATTTCTGTGTCGTCGTGTTTCTGTAAATATATATTTCTGACGTTGTTGTGCGTCTCTCTGTCTCAGGGCTGCAGACATCAGAAGTCAGGTTTCAGCTGTCTCAAGGTGTAGCCTTTCTAGAATGTTGTACGTATCTTAGACGTTGTCTTCTCTCGGTCTCGGAAACTGCAGAAAGACAGTCGGTACGACCATGGTTAACATCTCTTAGCCCAGGATTCATCAACTAGATTCAGTGGCGGGACGATTTTTCTTTGAGCAAATGGTCAAGGGGTCGTCACATAATTACAAAATAATTCATAGATGGGAAATTGATCGCAACAAGCACCGAATAGATATAATGTTTGACTAAAACATAATCATTTCAAACCTTGCTTGCATTTGTATAAGATCGCATGTTTCTCTCTATTATGCGTGGGAATGGGAAACAGATTTCTCAAATTATAATCACTAAAGGCTGAAGGGAGGTGTCTCTCTCTCTCAAGCTGTCTTCCTGGTGTCTCTTTCTCTCTCAAGCTGTCTTCCTGGTCTCTCTCTCTCAAGCTGACTTCCTGGTGTCTCTCTCTCTCAAGCTGTCTTCCTGGTGTCTCTCTCTCAAATTGTCTTCCTGGTGTCTCTCTCTCAAATTGTCTTCCTGGTGTCTCTCTCTCAAATTGTCTTCCTGGTGTCTCTCTCTCTCAAGCTGTCTTCCTGGTCTCTCTCTCTCTCAAGCTGTCTTCCTGGTGTCTCTCTCTCTCAAGCTGTCTTCCTGGCGTCTCTCTCTCAAATTGTCTTCCTGGTGTCTCTCTCTCAAATTGTCTTCCTGGTGTCTCTCTCTCTCTCAAGCTGACTTCCTGGTGTCTCTCTCTCAAGCTGACGTCCTGGTGTCTCTCTCTCAAGCTGGTGTCCTGCTGTCTCTCTCTCAAGCTGACTTCCTGGTGTCTCTCTCTCAAGCTGTCTTCCTGGTGTCTCTCTCTCAAGCTGACTTCCTGGTGTCTCTCTCTCAAGCTGACTTCCTGGTGTCTCTCTCTCAAGATGTCTTCCTGGTGTCTCTCTCTCAAGCTGACTTCCTGGTGTCTCTCTCTCGAACTGACTTCCTGGTGTCTCTCTCTCAAGCTGTCTTCCTGGTGTCTCTCTTTCAAGCTGACTTCCTGGTGTCTCTCTCTCAAGCTGTCTTCCTGGTGTCTCTCTCTCAAGCTGACTTCCTGGTGTCTCTCTCTCTCAAGCTGACGTCCTGCTGTCTCTCTCTCAAGCTGACTTCCTGGTGTCTCTCTCTCAAGATGTCTTCCTGGTGTCTCTCTCTCAAGCTGACTTCCTGGTGTCTCTCTCTCAAGCTGACTTCCTGGTGTCTCTCTCTCAAACTGACGTCCTGCTGTCTCTCTCTCAAACTGACGTCCTGCTGTCTCTCTCTCAAGCTGACTTCCTGGTGTCTCTCTCTCAAGCTGACTTCCTGGTGTCTCTCTCTCAAACTGACTTCCTGGTGTCTCTCTCTCAAGCTGTCTTCCTGGTGTCTCTCTCTCAAGCTGTCTTCCTGGTGTCTCTCTCTCTCAAGCTGTCTTCCTGGTGTCTCTCTCTCTCAAGCTGTCTTCCTGGTGTCTCTCTCTCAAGCTCACTTCCTGGTGTCTCTCTCTCAAACTGACTTCCTTGTGTCTCTCTCTCAAGCTGTCTTCCTGGTGTCTCTCTCTCAGGCTGTCTTCCTGGTGTCTCTCTCTCAAGCTGACTTCCTGGTGTCTCTCTCTCAAGCTGTCTTCCTGGTGTCTCTCTCTCAAGCTGTCTTCCTGGTGTCTCTCTCTCTCAAGCTGTCTTCCTGGTGTCTCTCTCTCAAGCTGTCTTCCTGGTGTCTCTCTCTCAAGCTGACTTCCTGGTGTCTCTCTCTCAAGCTGACTTCCTGGTGTCTCTCTCTCAAGATGTCTTCCTGGTGTCTCTCTCTCAAGCTGACTTCCTGGTGTCTCTCTCTCGAACTGACTTCCTGGTGTCTCTCTCTCAAGCTGTCTTCCTGGTGTCTCTCTTTCAAGCTGACTTCCTGGTGTCTCTCTCTCAAGCTGTCTTCCTGGTGTCTCTCTCTCAAGCTGACTTCCTGGTGTCTCTCTCTCTCAAGCTGACGTCCTGCTGTCTCTCTCTCAAGCTGACTTCCTGGTGTCTCTCTCTCAAGATGTCTTCCTGGTGTCTCTCTCTCAAGCTGACTTCCTGGTGTCTCTCTCTCAAGCTGACTTCCTGGTGTCTCTCTCTCAAACTGACGTCCTGCTGTCTCTCTCTCAAACTGACGTCCTGCTGTCTCTCTCTCAAGCTGACTTCCTGGTGTCTCTCTCTCAAGCTGACTTCCTGGTGTCTCTCTCTCAAACTGACTTCCTGGTGTCTCTCTCTCAAGCTGTCTTCCTGGTGTCTCTCTCTCAAGCTGTCTTCCTGGTGTCTCTCTCTCTCAAGCTGTCTTCCTGGTGTCTCTCTCTCTCAAGCTGTCTTCCTGGTGTCTCTCTCTCAAGCTCACTTCCTGGTGTCTCTCTCTCAAACTGACTTCCTTGTGTCTCTCTCTCAAGCTGTCTTCCTGGTGTCTCTCTCTCAGGCTGTCTTCCTGGTGTCTCTCTCTCAAGCTGACTTCCTGGTGTCTCTCTCTCAAGCTGTCTTCCTGGTGTCTCTCTCTCAAGCTGTCTTCCTGGTGTCTCTCTCTCTCAAGCTGTCTTCCTGGTGTCTCTCTCTCAGGCTGTCTTCCTGGTGTCTCTCTCTCAAGCTGACTTCCTGGTGTCTCTCTCTCAAGCTGTCTTCCTGGTGTCTCTCTCTCAAGCTGTCTTCCTGGTGTTTTTAGTCTATTATGTTTTTTTGTTGTTCAGAAAACTTGTGTGGAATAAATATTTCCCGCAGGCCGCCAGCTGGGGAACCCTGTCTTAGACGTTGTCCTCCACCCATCTCAGAGCTGGGGAACCCTGTCTTAGACGTTGTCCTCCACCCATCTCAGAGCTGGGGAACCCTGTCTTAGACGTTGTCCTCCACCCATCTCAGAGCTGGGGAACCCTGTCTTAGACGTTGTCCTCCACCCATCTCAGAGCTGGGGAACCCTGTCTTAGACGTTGTCCTCCACCCATCTCAGAGCTGGGGAACCCTGTCTTAGACGTTGTCCTCCACCCATCTCAGAGCTGGGGAACCCTGTCTTAGACGTTGTCCTCCACCCATCTCAGAGCTGGGGAACCCTGTCTTAGACGTTGTCCTCCACCCATCTCAGAGCTGGGGAACCCTGTCTTAGACGTTGTCCTCCACCCATCTCAGAGCTGGGGAACCCTGTCTTAGACGTTGTCCTCCACCCATCTCAGAGCTGGGGAACCCTGTCTTAGACGTTGTCCTCCACCCATCTCAGAGCTGGGGAACCCTGTCTTAGACGTTGTCCTCCACCCATCTCAGAGCTGGGGAACCCTGTCTTAGACGTTGTCCTCCACCCATCTCAGAGCTGGGGAACCCTGTCTTAGACGTTGTCCTCCACCCATCTCAGAGCTGGGGAACCCTGTCTTAGACGTTGTCCTCCACCCATCTCAGAGCTGGGGAACCCTGTCTTAGACGTTGTCCTCCACCCATCTCAGAGCTGGGGAACCCTGTCTTAGACGTTGTCCTCCACCCATCTCAGAGCTGGGGAACCCTGTCTTAGACGTTGTCCTCCACCCATCTCAGAGCTGGGGAACCCTGTCTTAGACGTTGTCCTCCACCCATCTCAGAGCTGGGGAACCCTGTCTTAGACGTTGTCCTCCACCCATCTCAGAGCTGGGGAACCCTGTCTTAGACGTTGTCCTCCACCCATCTCAGAGCTGGGGAACCCTGTCTTAGACGTTGTCCTCCACCCATCTCAGAGCTGGGGAACCCTGTCTTAGACGTTGTCCTCCACCCATCTCAGAGCTGGGGAACCCTGTCTTAGACGTTGTCCTCCACCCATCTCAGAGCTGGGGAACCCTGTCTTAGACGTTGTCCTCCACCCATCTCAGAGCTGGGGAACCCTGTCTTAGACGTTGTCCTCCACCCATCTCAGAGCTGGGGAACCCTGTCTTAGACGTTGTCCTCCACCCATCTCAGAGCTGGGGAACCCTGTCTTAGACGTTGTCCTCCACCCATCTCAGAGCTGGGGAACCCTGTCTTAGACGTTGTCCTCCACCCATCTCAGAGCTGGGGAACCCTGTCTTAGACGTTGTCCTCCACCCATCTCAGAGCTGGGGAACCCTGTCTTAGACGTTGTCCTCCACCCATCTCAGAGCTGGGGAACCCTGTCTTAGACGTTGTCCTCCACCCATCTCAGAGCTGGGGAACCCTGTCTTAGACGTTGTCCTCCACCCATCTCAGAGCTGGAGAAAGACAGTCAGTACAGATGTTTTTGCTGTGTTTTGCTGTGTTTAACATGTCAACATCCTCTCTCCTCTCAGGGCTGGAGAAAGGCAGTCAGTACAGTTTCCAGGTGGCTGCCATGACAGCTAACGGCACGGGCCCAGCCAGCGAGTGGTTCACCGCAGAGACGCCAGAGAATGACCTTGACGGTAAGACAAAAACACTTAATTTACAATTCATTCAGTCTCTTATATCTGCGACCCAAATTGGCATCATATTTCCTATAGGGCACTACTCTTGACAAGATCCCTATAGACACTGGTCAAAAGTAGTGCACTTAGAAATATGATGACATTTGCGACGCATCCCTACCCTCCTCCTCCACTACCATCTCTCTCTCTCTCTCTCTCTCTCTCTCTCTCTCTCTCTCTCTGTCTGTCTGTCTGTCTGTCTGTCTGTCTGTCTGTCTGTCTGTCTGTCTGTCTGTCTGTCTGTCTGTCTGTCTGTCTGTCTGTCTGTCTGTCTGTCTGTCTGTCTGTCTGTCTGTCTCTCTCTCTCTCTCTCCATCTCTCCATCTCTCCATCTCTCCCTCTCCATCTCTCCATCTCTCTCTCTCTCTCTCTCCATCTCTCTCTCTCTCTCTCTCTCTATCCCCCTCTTCCTCCTCTACCACCATGTCTCTCTCTGTCTCTATTCCCCTCTTCGTCCTCTACCACCATGTCTCTCTCTGTCTCTATTCTCCTCTTCCTCGTCCACTACCAAGTCTCTCTCTGTCTCTATTCCCCGAGGCAGGGCTGGACTCTTGTATTCAGACACGTCCGTCTTTTTCCGCGTGTTTGTAAGTGAGGTGTTTAAATATTTAGACAGTGGTGAGACCAAGATGTATTAAACAGTTTTAACATATTGAGCATCGTACAAACCTGCTGTGCAATTTGATGGTGATGATACTTAGCAATGCTGGACTGGCAGCCTTTAATAAACTCTAAAATAACAAAACGTCTAGTTCCACTGTGCCTCCGTCTCAAAAGGCAACCGATTACTAATGTAGTGCACAGGGCCAATAGGGCTCTGGTCGAAAAATAGTGCACTAAAGAAGGAATCGGGTGCCATTTGGGACTCGGCTACTAACTGTGCCTGGCACGACTTAAAAGCATTTTTGTTTCATATAAATTATACATAACCTGACCAGAACAAGCTCTGGCAGCCAGGCAATTAGGAAGGAGATGTAAACAGGTAATATATCGAGGATATATCGAGGAGAGTGGCGAGATAAGGAAGGGATCAATCAGGCAGATGGCTTTAGGAGATGACAAGGGACCAAATGTAATTCTAATGGATTATCACTCAATAAACTGATATTAACCTCAGAATGTTTTTTTTTGTTTGTTTTCTTTTCCTTAGAGGATTATCACAAACTGTCGGATCACATTAGAGGGCTTTAGTTAGAAGGGATGTTAGTATTGTTTTCTGATTGGATTGGATTTGATTTGATTTGACATGAAACAAATCAGACGTACACGTCGATATACTGCGCGAAAATATCATCAAAGGATGAACACAAAATGTTGGTCCTGTGTCTCTCCGTTGGTAGAGCGTTGCACTTGACAACGCCAGGATCGTAGGTCAGATTCCCAGGAAACACCTGTATGTTAAATGTGTACATGCATGACTGTTTATATATATATATATATATATTATCCTTGTTATATTTTAGGTTATTCCGTGTTATCTCGAAGCATTCCAATTTGTCGTACATTTCTTTCCAGAGAGCCAAGTCCCGAATCAACCGAGTTCCCTCCACGTCAGACCCCTGCCCAACAGCATCATCATGAGCTGGACTCCTCCCCTCAACCCCAACATCCTAGTACGGGGCTACATCATTGGCTACGGAGTAGGAAGTCCCTACGCTGAGACGGTCAGGGTGGACAGTAAACAACGATACTACTCCATAGAAAACCTGGGTGAGTTCTCTTCTACACTTTGGTTGAACAAGACTAAACATTGTCTGGTTAGTGGTAGTACTACATACTAAACATGGTACCAGTCTGGTTAGTGGTAGTACTACATACTAAACATGGTACCAGTCTGGTTAGTGGTAGTACTACATACTAAACATGGTACCAGTCTGGTTAGTGGTAGTACTACATACTAAACATGGTACCAGTCTGGTTAGTGGTAGTACTACATACTAAACATGGTACCAGTCTGGTTAGTGGTAGTACTACATACTAAACATGGTACCAGTCTGGTTAGTGGTAGTACTACATACTAAACATGGTACCAGTCTGGTTAGTGGTAGTACTACATACTAAACATGGTACCAGTCTGGTTAGTGGTAGTACTACATACTAAACATGGTACTAGTCTGGTTAGTGGTAGTACTACATACTAAACATGGTACCAGTCTGGTTAGTGGTAGTACTACATACTAAACATGGTACCAGTCTGGTTAGTGGTAGTACTACATACTAAACATGGTACCAGTCTGGTTAGTGGTAGTACTACATACTAACATGGTACCAGTCTGGTTAGTGGTAGTACTACATACTAAACATGGTACCAGTCTGGTTAGTGGTAGTACTACATACTAAACATGGTACCAGTCTGGTTAGTGGTAGTACTACATACTAAACATGGTACCAGTCTGGTTAGTGGTAGTACTACATACTAAACATGGTACCTGTCTGGTTAGTGGTAGTACTACATACTAAACATGGTACCAGTCTGGTTAGTGGTAGTACTACATACTAAACATGGTACCAGTCTGGTTAGTGGTAGTACTACATACTAAACATGGTACCAGTCTGGTTAGTGGTAGCACTGCAGACTAAACATGGTACCAGTCTGGTTAGTGGTAGTACTACATACTAAACATGGTACCAGTCTGGTTAGTGGTAGTACTACATACTAAACATGGTACCAGTCTGGTTAGTGGTAGTACTACATACTAAACATGGTACCTGTCTGGTTAGTGGTAGTACTACATACTAAACATGGTACCAGTCTGGTTAGTGGTAGTACTACATACTAAACATGGTACCAGTCTGGTTAGTGGTAGTACTGCATACTAAACATGGTACCAGTCTGGTTAGTGGTAGTACTACATACTAAACATGGTACCAGTCTGGTTAGTGGTAGTACTGCATACTAAACATGGTACCAGTCTGGTTAGTGGTAGTACTACATACTAAACATGGTACCAGTCTGGTTAGTGGTAGTACTACATACTAAACATGGTACCAGTCTGGTTAGTGGTAGTACTACATACTAACATGGTACCAGTCTGGTTAGTGGTAGTACTACATACTAAACATGGTACCAGTCTGGTTAGTGGTAGTACTACATACTAAACATGGTACCAGTCTGGTTAGTGGTAGTACTACATACTAAACATGGTACCAGTCTGGTTAGTGGTAGTACTACATACTAAACATGGTACCAGTCTGGTTAGTGGTAGTACTACATACTAAACATGGTACCAGTCTGGTTAGTGGTAGTACTACATACTAAACATGGTACCAGTCTGGTTAGTGGTAGTACTGCATACTAAACATGGTACCAGTCTGGTTAGTGGTAGTACTACATACTAAACATGGTACCAGTCTGGTTAGTGGTAGTACTACATACTAACATGGTACCAGTCTGGTTAGTGGTAGTACTACATACTAAACATGGTACCAGTCTGGTTAGTGGTAGTACTACATACTAAACATGGTACCAGTCTGGTTAGTGGTAGTACTACATACTAAACATGGTACCAGTCTGGTTAGTGGTAGTACTACATACTAAACATGGTACCAGTCTGGTTAGTGGTAGTACTACATACTAAACATGGTACCAGTCTGGTTAGTGGTAGTACTACATACTAAACATGGTACCAGTCTGGTTAGTGGTAGTACTGCATACTAAACATGGTACCAGTCTGGTTAGTGGTAGTACTACATACTAAACATGGTACCAGTCTGGTTAGTGGTAGTACTACATACTAAACATGGTACCAGTCTGGTTAGTGGTAGTACTACATACTAAACATGGTACCAGTCTGGTTAGTGGTAGTACTACATACTAAACATGGTACCAGTCTGGTTAGTGGTAGTACTACATACTAAACATGGTACCAGTCTGGTTAGTGGTAGTACTACATACTAAACATGGTACCAGTCTGGTTAGTGGTAGTACTACATACTAAACATGGTACCAGTCTGGTTAGTGGTAGTACTACATACTAAACATGGTACCAGTCTGGTTAGTGGTAGTACTACATACTAAACATGGTACCAGTCTGGTTAGTGGTAGTACTGCATACTAAACATGGTACCAGTCTGGTTAGTGGTAGTACTGCATACTAAACATGGTACCAGTCTGGTTAGTGGTAGTACTACATACTAAACATGGTACCATTCTGGTTAGTGGTAGTACTGCATACTAAACATGGTACCAGTCTGGTTAGTGGTAGTACTACATACTAAACATGGTACCAGTCTGGTTAGTGGTAGTACTGCATACTAAACATGGTACCAGTCTGGTTAGTGGTAGTACTACATACTAAACATGGTACCAGTCTGGTTAGTGGTAGTACTACATACTAAACATGGTACCAGTCTGGTTAGTGGTAGTACTACATACTAACATGGTACCAGTCTGGTTAGTGGTAGTACTACATACTAAACATGGTACCAGTCTGGTTAGTGGTAGTACTACATACTAAACATGGTACCATTCTGGTTAGTGGTAGTACTACATACTAAACATGGTACCAGTCTGGTTAGTGGTAGTACTACATACTAAACATGGTACCAGTCTGGTTAGTGGTAGTACTACATACTAAACATGGTACCAGTCTGGTTAGTGGTAGTACTGCATACTAAACATGGTACCAGTCTGGTTAGTGGTAGTACTACATACTAACATGGTACCAGTCTGGTTAGTGGTAGTACTACATACTAAACATGGTACCAGTCTGGTTAGTGGTAGTACTACATACTAAACATGGTACCAGTCTGGTTAGTGGTAGTACTACATACTAAACATGGTACTAGTCTGGTTAGTGGTAGTACTACATACTAAACATGGTACCAGTCTGGTTAGTGGTAGTACTACATACTAAACATGGTACCAGTCTGGTTAGTGGTAGTACTACATACTAACATGGTACCAGTCTGGTTAGTGGTAGTACTACATACTAAACATGGTACCAGTCTGGTTAGTGGTAGTACTACATACTAAACATGGTACCAGTCTGGTTAGTGGTAGTACTACATACTAAACATGGTACCAGTCTGGTTAGTGGTAGTACTACATACTAAACATGGTACCAGTCTGGTTAGTGGTAGTACTACATACTAAACATGGTACCAGTCTGGTTAGTGGTAGTACTACATACTAAACATGGTACCAGTCTGGTTAGTGGTAGTACTACATACTAAACATGGTACCAGTCTGGTTAGTGGTAGTACTACATACTAAACATGGTACCAGTCTGGTTAGTGGTAGTACTACATACTAACATGGTACCAGTCTGGTTAGTGGTAGTACTACATACTAACATGGTACCAGTCTGGTTAGTGGTAGTACTACATACTAAACATGGTACCAGTCTGGTTAGTGGTAGTACTACATACTAAACATGGTACCAGTCTGGTTAGTGGTAGTACTACATACTAAACATGGTACCAGTCTGGTTAGTGGTAGTACTACATACTAAACATGGTACCAGTCTGGTTAGTGGTAGTACTACATACTAACATGGTACCAGTCTGGTTAGTGGTAGTACTACATACTAAACATGGTACCAGTCTGGTTAGTGGTAGTACTACATACTAAACATGGTACCAGTCTGGTTAGTGGTAGTACTGCATACTAAACATGGTACCAGTCTGGTTAGTGGTAGTACTACATACTAACATGGTACCAGTCTGGTTAGTGGTAGTACTACATACTAAACATGGTACCAGTCTGGTTAGTGGTAGTACTACATACTAACATGGTACCAGTCTGGTTAGTGGTAGTACTACATACTAAACATGGTACTAGTCTGGTTAGTGGTAGTACTACATACTAACATGGTACCAGTCTGGTTAGTGGTAGTACTACATACTAAACATGGTACCAGTCTGGTTAGTGGTAGTACTACATACTAACATGGTACCAGTCTGGTTAGTGGTAGTACTACATACTAACATGGTACCAGTCTGGTTAGTGGTAGTACTACATACTAAACATGGTACTAGTCTGGTTAGTGGTAGTACTACATACTAAACATGGTACCATTCTGGTTAGTGGTAGTACTACATACTAAACATGGTACCAGTCTGGTTAGTGGTAGTACTACATACTAAACATGGTACCAGTCTGGTTAGTGGTAGTACTACATACTAAACATGGTACCAGTCTGGTTAGTGGTAGTACTACATACTAAACATGGTACCAGTCTGGTTAGTGGTAGTACTACATACTAAACATGGTACCAGTCTGGTTAGTGGTAGTACTACATACTAAACATGGTACTAGTCTGGTTAGTGGTAGTACTACATACTAAACATGGTACCAGTCTGGTTAGTGGTAGTACTACATACTAAACATGGTACTAGTCTGGTTAGTGGTAGTACTACATACTAAACATGGTACCAGTCTGGTTAGTGGTAGTACTACATACTAAACATGGTACCAGTCTGGTTAGTGGTAGTACTGCATACTAAACATGGTACCAGTCTGGTTAGTGGTAGTACTACATACTAAACATGGTACCAGTCTGGTTAGTGGTAGTACTACATACTAAACATGGTACCAGTCTGGTTAGTGGTAGTACTACATACTAAACATGGTACCAGTCTGGTTAGTGGTAGTACTGCATACTAAACATGGTACCAGTCTGGTTAGTGGTAGTACTACATACTAAACATGGTACCAGTCTGGTTAGTGGTAGTACTACATACTAAACATGGTACCAGTCTGGTTAGTGGTAGTACTACATACTAAACATGGTACCAGTCTGGTTAGTGGTAGTACTACATACTAAACATGGTACCAGTCTGGTTAGTGGTAGTACTACATACTAAACATGGTACCAGTCTGGTTAGTGGTAGTACTACATACTAACATGGTACCAGTCTGGTTAGTGGTAGTACTGCATACTAAACATGGTACCAGTCTGGTTAGTGGTAGTACTACATACTAAACATGGTACCAGTCTGGTTAGTGGTAGTACTACATACTAACATGGTACCAGTCTGGTTAGTGGTAGTACTACATACTAAACATGGTACCAGTCTGGTTAGTGGTAGTACTACATACTAAACATGGTACCAGTCTGGTTAGTGGTAGTACTACATACTAAACATGGTACCAGTCTGGTTAGTGGTAGTACTACATACTAAACATGGTACCAGTCTGGTTAGTGGTAGTACTACATACTAAACATGGTACCAGTCTGGTTAGTGGTAGTACTACATACTAACATGGTACCAGTCTGGTTAGTGGTAGTACTACATACTAACATGGTACCAGTCTGGTTAGTGGTAGTACTACATACTAAACATGGTACCAGTCTGGTTAGTGGTAGTACTACATACTAAACATGGTACCAGTCTGGTTAGTGGTAGTACTACATACTAAACATGGTACCAGTCTGGTTAGTGGTAGTACTACATACTAACATGGTACCAGTCTGGTTAGTGGTAGTACTACATACTAAACATGGTACCAGTCTGGTTAGTGGTAGTACTACATACTAAACATGGTACCAGTCTGGTTAGTGGTAGTACTACATACTAAACATGGTACCAGTCTGGTTAGTGGTAGTACTGCATACTAAACATGGTACCAGTCTGGTTAGTGGTAGTACTACATACTAAACATGGTACCAGTCTGGTTAGTGGTAGTACTACATACTAAACATGATACCAGTCTGGTTAGTGGTAGTACTACATACTAAACATGGTACCAGTCTGGTTAGTGGTAGTACTACATACTAAACATGGTACCAGTCTGGTTAGTGGTAGTACTACATACTAAACATGGTACCAGTCTGGTTAGTGGTAGTACTACATACTAAACATGATACCAGTCTGGTTAGTGGTAGTACTACATACTTAACATGGTACCAGTCTGGTTAGTGGTAGTACTACATACTAAACATGGTACCAGTCTGGTTAGTGGTAGTACTACATACTAAACATGGTACCAGTCTGGTTAGTGGTAGTACTACATACTAACATGGTACCAGTCTGGTTAGTGGTAGTACTACATACTAAACATGGTACCAGTCTGGTTAGTGGTAGTACTACATACTAAACATGGTACCAGTCTGGTTAGTGGTAGTACTACATACTAAACATGGTACCAGTCTGGTTAGTGGTAGTACTACATACTAAACATGGTACCAGTCTGGTTAGTGGTAGTACTACATACTAAACATGGTACCAGTCTGGTTAGTGGTAGTACTACATACTAAACATGGTACTAGTCTGGTTAGTGGTAGTACTACATACTAAACATGATACCAGTCTGGTTAGTGGTAGTACTACATACTAAACATGGTACCAGTCTGGTTAGTGGTAGTACTACATACTAAACATGGTACCAGTCTGGTTAGTGGTAGTACTACATACTAAACATGGTACTAGTCTGGTTAGTGGTAGTACTACATACTAAACATGGTACCATTCTGGTTAGTGGTAGTACTGCATACTAAACATGGTACCAGTCTGGTTAGTGGTAGTACTACATACTAAACATGGTACCAGTCTGGTTAGTGGTAGTACTGCATACTAAACATGGGACCAGTCTGGTTAGTGGTAGTACTACATACTAAACATGGTACTAGTCTGGTTAGTGGTAGTACTACATACTAACATGGTACCAGTCTGGTTAGTGGTAGTACTACATACTAAACATGGTACCAGTCTGGTTAGTGGTAGTACTACATACTAAACATGGTACCAGTCTGGTTAGTGGTAGTACTACATACTAAACATGGTACTAGTCTGGTTAGTGGTAGTACTACATACTAACATGGTACCAGTCTGGTTAGTGGTAGTACTACATACTAACATGGTACCAGTCTGGTTAGTGGTAGTACTACATACTAAACATGGTACCAGTCTGGTTAGTGGTAGTACTACATACTAAACATGGTACCAGTCTGGTTAGTGGTAGTACTACATACTAAACATGGTACCAGTCTGGTTAGTGGTAGTACTACATACTAAACATGGTACCAGTCTGGTTAGTGGTAGTACTACATACTAAACATGGTACCAGTCTGGTTAGTGGTAGTACTACATACTAACATGGTACCAGTCTGGTTAGTGGTAGTACTACATACTAACATGGTACCAGTCTGGTTAGTGGTAGTACTACATACTAAACATGGTACCAGTCTGGTTAGTGGTAGTACTACATACTAAACATGGTACCAGTCTGGTTAGTGGTAGTACTACATACTAAACATGGTACTAGTCTGGTTAGTGGTAGTACTACATACTAACATGGTACCAGTCTGGTTAGTGGTAGTACTACATACTAACATGGTACCAGTCTGGTTAGTGGTAGTACTACATACTAACATGGTACCAGTCTGGTTAGTGGTAGTACTACATACTAAACATGGTACCAGTCTGGTTAGTGGTAGTACTACATACTAAACATGGTACCAGTCTGGTTAGTGGTAGTACTACATACTAAACATGGTACTAGTCTGGTTAGTGGTAGTACTACATACTAACATGGTACCAGTCTGGTTAGTGGTAGTACTACATACTAACATGGTACCAGTCTGGTTAGTGGTAGTACTACATACTAAACATGGTACCAGTCTGGTTAGTGGTAGTACTACATACTAAACATGGTACCAGTCTGGTTAGTGGTAGTACTACATACTAAACATGGTACTAGTCTGGTTAGTGGTAGTACTACATACTAACATGGTACCAGTCTGGTTAGTGGTAGTACTACATACTAACATGGTACCAGTCTGGTTAGTGGTAGTACTACATACTAACATGGTACCAGTCTGGTTAGTGGTAGTACTACATACTAAACATGGTACCAGTCTGGTTAGTGGTAGTACTACATACTAACATGGTACCAGTCTGGTTAGTGGTAGTACTACATACTAAACATGGTACCAGTCTGGTTAGTGGTAGCACTGCAGACTCCGGAAAACACTTACCACTGGTGACTTGGTTACGAATCCCTCCTCGGCCCCTACCCCCTACCCCCTACCCCCTACCCTCTGTCTCCCTTTGTATCTGTGTCGCTCTATATACAGTTGAAGTCGGAAGTTTACATACACCTTAGCCAAATACATTTAAACTCAGTTTTTCACAATTCCTGACATTTAATCCTAATAAAAATTGTTTTAGGTCAGTTAGGATCATCACTTCATTTTAAGAATGTGAAATGTCAGAATAATATTTGAGAGAATTATTTATTTAAGCTTTTATTTATTTCATCACATTCCCAGTGGGTCAGACGTTTACATAAACTCAAATAGTATTTGGTAGCATTGCCTTTACATTGTTTAACTTGGGTCAAACGTTTCGGGTAGCCAGGATTTCTCCAAAAAGTACGATCTTTGTCCCCATGTGCAGTTGCAAACCGTAGTCTGGCTTTTTTTTTCTGGCGGTTTAGGAGCAGTGGCTTCTTCCTTGCTGAGCGGCCTTTCAGGTTATGTTAATATAGGACTCGTTTTACTGTGGATATAGATACTTTGGTACCTGTTTCCTCCATCATCTTCACAAGGTCCTTTGCTGTTGTTCTGGGATTGATTTGCACTTTTCGTACTAAAGTATGTTCATCTCTAGGAGACAGAACTCGTCTCCTTCCTGAGCGGTATGACGGCTGCGTGGTCCCATGGTGTTTATACTTGCGTACTATTGTTTGTACAGATGAACGTGGTACCTTCAGGCGTTTGGAAATTGCTTCCAAGGATGAACCAGACTTGTGGAGGTCTACAATTTTGTTTCTGAGGTATTGGCTGATTTCTTTTGATTTTCCCGTGATGTCAAGCAAAGAGGCACTGAGTTTGAAGGTAGGCCTTGAAATACATCCACAGGTACACCTACAATCGACTGAAATTATGTCAATTCGCCTATCAGAATCTTCTAAAGCCATGACATCATTTTCTGGAATTTTCCAAGCTGTTTAAAGGCACAGTCAACTTAGTGTATGTAAACTTCTGACCCACTGGAATTGTTATACAGTGAATTATAAGTGAAATAATCTGTCTGTAAACAATTGTTGGAAAAATTACTTGTGCCATGCACAAAGTAGATGTCCTAACAGACTTGCCAAAACTATAGTTTGTGAACAAGACATTTGTGGAGTAGTTGAAAAATGAGTTTTAATGACTTAAATATTTGTAAACTTCTGACATCAACTGTATGTAAACCACAACGCATCTCAAAGTAGAAGTACTTTCATATAATGTTATTAATTGTGAGGTAATTTAGAGAACCAGGATGTTTCCCTCTCCTTGCATCGGAGCAGAACAGTACAGTTAGACAAAAAGGTTGAACACACCAGGAGATTGTCTGTCCGACTACTAATGGAAGTCTGTATTCCGAGCTGTAGCAGTGGGTTTTAGCAGGGCTACTGTACGTGCTCTATTCCTAATGAATACAATCTGGGTGGTTAATCCATCTGCAAATGTTGCATATTTATTATTAATGATGTCGGTGCTTGAATCTTTAGGGAGACTAGCTCGGGATGAGAATGTCATCGTGGATCTCAGTTTGGATTTATTCCCTGTTCCTTCGAGAGTCGTCTGACCTCTCTCTGTGGTCCTATGGCAGGTCATCTATGGGTCATGTATGGAGGACACTGTCAGAACGATAGCAGACAGTCCACATCCAGGACTTAATAACCCCAGCTGTTGAAGACAGGTTGTCTGTTAACCCCCAGGTCATCAGCTGTTGAAGACAGGTTGTCTGTTAACCCCCAGGTCAACAGCTGTTGAAGACAGGTTGTCTGTTAACCCCCAGGTCAACACCTGTTGATGACAGGTTGTCTGTTAACCCCCAGGTCAACAGCTGTTGAAGACAGGTTGTCTGTTAACCCCCAGGTCAACAGCTGTTGAAGACAGGTTGTCTGTTAACCCCCAGGTCATCAGCTGTTGAAGACAGGTTGTCTGTTAACCCCCAGGTCAACACCTGTTGATGACAGGTTGTCTGTTAACCCCCAGGTCAACAGCTGTTGAAGACAGGTTGTCTGTTAACCCCCAGGTCAACAGCTGTTGAAGACAGGTTGTCTGTTAACCCCCAGGTCATCAGCTGTTGAAGACAGGTTGTCTGTTAACCCCCAGGTCAACAGCTGTTGAAGACAGGTTGTCTGTTAACCCCCAGGTCAACAGCTGTTGAAGACAGGTTGTCTGTTAACCCCCAGGTCAACAGCTGTTGAAGACAGGTTGTCTGTTAACCCCCAGGTCAACACCTGTTGAAGACAGGTTGTCTGTTAACCCCCAGGTCAACAGCTGTTGAAGACAGGTTGTCTGTTAACCCCCAGGTCAACAGCTGTTGAAGACAGGTTGTCTGTTAACCCCCAGGTCAACACCTGTTGAAGACAGGTTGTCTGTTAACCCCCAGGTCAACAGCTGTCTCGCATACAACAGTTACACCATAGCTGTAAATGGAAGATTACGAAATTCTCCATGGGACTACTGTTGATGACAAACTGTAAGCCTTCAGTCAATGTTGACCTTCTCAGAGTTGGACCAAAGGGGGGTTCTGATAGGAACAGCAGGAGACAAGTATAGTAATTAGTATTTACTATTCTGGGTGTAAAAGGATTAATCTACAATATATGTTTAGAGAATTATGCTGTTTTCTGAAACCGGTGGTCAAAAAATAATAATAATAAAATAAATAAATAAATGATTTAATAAATAAAATAATAATAGTATTTCCATTGATGCTAAGAGTTTTGTCAACAGAATCCTTGTATTTCAGAGTTATCTTTAGACCAATGTTTATTTGATTTCTTTTATACATTGTGAAAAAAAAAAAATCCGTTGAATTTCGAAGACGGGTTTTAATTACGTCAAACTAAATTCCACGTGTGTTGACATGTCTAATAGCACTCATTCTGTTTTTAAAACTGCATTTAATTCGAATCAATTATTTAAAAGGAGCGTAAATAAAGAAAACACTTGAAGTTTAAATTAAAATGTAGGAAAATAAAGCACGACCAATTTGCATGAGAAAGGATGCAATAATAGAAGGAATATGCATCCCAAGCACCCTTCAAGTAATGATGTATAATATATATATAGTATATGTAATGAATAGACACGATCCTGTTGGAGACATGATCCTGTTGGAGACACGTGTACAGGGCCTCCGATACGTCATTCAGACGTGTTTGTCATTTCTGCGAGAGGAAAACATGTCAGGCGTAGAATGTGTGTTAACTGATGTGTTGGTTCAGCAATCCATGTTCCTGTCTAGCATAACACACACACACACACACACACACACACACACACACACACACACACACACACACACACACACACACACACACACACACACACACACACACACACACACACACACACACACAAACACATACGCACACGCACACACTCTTGCACACACACACTCTTGCACACACACACACACACACACACATGCAGCAGCAGACCATCACATAATTCCAGACCTACTGCCAGAGAGGCATTAATACTAACAGACATACCGTACGGTTGCTGGCTCCTGTCTTTACAACTAATCTGCTCTGACATACGGGCCACTGCTCCATCAATATTTAAAATGGTGTCCACCAACCGCCGGTTGGTTGCCATGGTTTCAATATTGAACGTCATGTGGTGGGGGGGGGGAAAGAGCCTTAAATCAGGAAGTAGGTACTTCTGTTCCCATGGAGATTGAATGTAGACCCTGGCAGACAGGGGGGGGGGGGGGGAACCTCTGGATGGAATATGGACAGATGGGTTGGTTGGTCTGTCTGTCAATACTAATCCATTACACTCCCCTGTGTTCACCGCTCTCTCTCTAGTTCACCGCTCTCTCTCTAGTTCACCGCTCTCTCTCTAGTTCACCGCTCTCTCTCTAGTTCACCGCTCTCTCTCTAGTTCACCGCTCTCTCTCTAGTTCACCGCTCTCTCTCTAGTTCACCGCTCTCTCTCTAGTTCACCGCTCTCTCTCTAGTTCACCGCTCTCTCTCTAGTTCACCGCTCTCTCTCGTTCACCGCTCTCTCTCTAGTTCACCGCTCTCTCTCTAGTTCACCGCTCTCTCTCTAGTTCACCGCTCTCTCTCTAGTTCACCGCTCTCTCTCTAGTTCACCGCTCTCTCTCTAGTTCACCGCTCTCTCTCTAGTTCACCGCTCTCTCTCTCTAGTTCACCGCTCTCTCTCTAGTTCACCGCTCTCTCTCTAGTTCACCGCTCTCTCTCTAGTTCACCGCTCTCTCTCTAGTTCACCGCTCTCTCTCTAGTTCACCGCTCTCTCTCTAGTTCACCGCTCTCTCTCTCCCTCCCTAGCACCAGACTCTCTGGTCCTCCCATCCTGACTGACAGAGTTATAGAGTTGTCTAGGGGTATGGGATCTACGGCCACCAACTAGTGAACCCGGGGCGGCACCGTAACAAGGCAGTTAACCCACTGTTCCCCAGTAGGCCGTCATTGAAAATAAGGATTTGTTCTTAACTGACTTGCCTAGTTCAATAAAGGTAAAATAAATAAAAAACACAAGCATATTTTCCCATGAGGTTTACATATAATAACATGGGAGGATGAATATCCCCATAAGTATTACATATAATAACATGGGAGGATGGATATCCCCATAAGTATTACATATAATAACATGGGAGGATGGATATCCCCATAAGTATTACAGATAATAACATGGGAGGATGAATATCCCCATAAGTATTACATATTGTCTAACGGTCCAGAGCTCTACTGTTGTGGCTTCTTCTCCAAGAGTCTATCTAGTGTTTGAACCGTGATCGTTGATGTAGTGCATCATGGGATCGTTGATGTAGTGCATCATGGGATCGTTGATGTAGTGCATCATGGGATCGTTGATGTAGTGCATCATGGGATCGTTGATGTAGTGCATCATGGGATCGTTGATGTAGTGCATCATGGGATCGTTGATGTAGTGCATCATGGGATCGTTGATGTAGTGCATCATGGGATCGTTAATGTAGTGCATCATGGGATCGTTGATGTAGTGCATCATGGGATCGTTGATGTAGTGCATCATGGGATCGTTGATGTAGTGCATCATGGGATCGTTGATGTAGTGCATCATGGGATCGTTGATGTAGTGCATCTTGGGATCGTTGATGTAGTGCATCATGGGATCGTTGATGTACAAACGTGGGGACGTGACAGAATTTCAAACTGTTGATGCAGTGAAACGTCCTGGATTTAAATATATATGTGATAATGTTATATCGAGGTAGAATTTGCTGCATGGGGCAATCTCAGTGTTGATGGGAATGTTCTAGAAACTACAACAGGTTGAAAAATAGTTGTGTGACTGACTTGGTGTCTTGCAGCGCTGTTAGAGAGACTACCCACTGAGTTGATGCTACTCTCTCTCTCTGTGTGTGTGTGTGTGTGTGTGTGTGTGTGTGTGTGTGTGTGTGTGTGTGTGTGTGTGTGTGTGTGTGTGTGTGTGTGTGTGTGTGTGCGTGTGCGTGTATGTGTGTGTGTGCAGTCATGACTGACTCCTACTCAACAAAGAGAACCTTGATTCCATTCGGGGAGCATTGATAGAACTACAGTTTCAGTGGTAGTTAGGGACTGAGAATAATGCTGTATATTCTGGGATTATATTCTGGGATTATATTCTGGGATTATATTCTGGAATTATATTCTGGAATTATATTCTGGTATTATATTCTGGTATTAAATTCTGATATTATATTATATTCTGGTATTATATTCTGGTATTATATTCTGATATTATATTATATTCTGGTATTATATTCTGGTATTATATTCTGGTATTATATTCTGATATTATATTATATTCTGGTATTATATTCTGGTATTATATTCTGGTATTATATTCTGATATTATATTCTGGTAGTATATTCTGGTATTATATTCTGGTATTATATTCTCATATTATATTCTGCTATTATATTATGATATTATATTATATTCTGATATTATATTCTGGTATTATATTCTGGTATTATATTCTGGTATTATATTCTGATATTATATTATATTCTGGTATTATATTCTGGTATTATATTCTGGTATTATATTATGATATTATTTTATGATATTATATTCTGATATTATATTCTGATATTATTTTATATTCTGGTATTATATTATGATATCATATTCTGGTATTATATTCTGGTATTATATTCTGGTATTATATTCTGATATTATATTATATTCTGTTATTATATTCTGGTATTATATTATATTCTGGTATTATATTCTGGTATTATATTCTGATATTATTTTATGATATTATATTCTGATATTATATTCTGATATTATATTCTGGTATTATATTCTGGTATTATATTCTGATATTATATTATATTCTGGTATTATATTCTGGTATTATATTCTGGTATTATATTCTGGTATTATATTCTGGTATTATATTCTGGTATTATATTCTGATATTATTTTATGATATTATATTCTGATATTATATTCTGATATTATATTATATTCTGGTATTATATTATGATATCATATTCTGGTATTATATTCTGGTATTATATTCTGATATTATATTATATTCTGGTATTATATTCTGGTATTATATTATATTCTGGTATTATATTCTGGTATTATATTCTGATATTATTTTATGATATTATATTCTGATATTATATTCTGATATTATATTCTGGTATTATATTCTGATATTATATTATATTCTGGTATTATATTCTGGTATTATATTCTGATATTATATAATATTCTGGTATTATATTCTGGAATTATATTCTGGTATTATATTATGATATTATTTTATGATATTATATCCTGATATTATATTCTGATATTATATTATATTCTGGTATTATATTATGATATCATATTCTGGTATTATATTCTGGTATTATATTCTGATATTATATTATATTCTGGTATTATATTCTGGTATTATATTATATTCTGGTATTATATTCTGGTATTATATTCTGGTATTATATTCTGATATTCTTTTATGATATTATCTTCTGATATTATATTCTGATATTATATTATATTCTGGTATTATATTATGATATCATATTCTGGTATTATATTCTGGTATTATTTTCTGGTATTATATTCTGATATTATATTATATTCTGGTATTATATTCTGGTATTATATTATATTTTGGTATTATATTCTGGTATTATATTCTGATATTATATTATATTCTGGTATTATATTCTGGTATTATATTATATTCTGGTATTATATTCTGGTATTATATTCTGATATTATTTTATGATATTATATTCTGATATTATATTCTGATATTATATTCTGGTATTATATTCTGATATTATATTATATTCTGGTATTATATTCTGGTATTATATTCTGATATTATATTATATTCTGGTATTATATTCTGGTATTATATTCTGGTATTATATTATGATATTATTTTATGATATTATATTCTGATATTATATTATATTCTGGTATTATATTATGATATCATATTCTGGTATTATATTCTGGTATTATATTCTGGTATTATATTCTGATATTATATTATATTCTGGTATTATATTCTGGTATTATATTATATTCTGGTATTATATTCTGGTATTATATTCTGGTATTATATTCTGATATTATTTTATGATATTATATTCTGATATTATATTATATTCTGGTATTATATTATGATATCATATTCTGGTATTATATTCTGGTATTATTTTCTGGTATTATATTCTGATATTATATTATATTCTGGTATTATATTCTGGTATTATATTATATTCTGGTATTATATTCTGATATTATATTCTGATATTATATTATATTCTGGTATTATATTCTGGTATTATATTATATTCTGGTATTATATTCTGGTATTATATTCTGGTATTATATTATGATATTATATTATATTCTGGTATTATATTCTGGTATTATATTCTGATATTATATTCTGGTATTATATTCTGGTATTATATTCTGATATTATATTCTGGTATTATATTCTGGTATTATATTCTGATATAATATTCTGATATAATATTCTGGTTTTATATTCTGGTATTATATTCTGATATAATATTCTGGTATTATATTCTGGTATTATTTTATGATATTATATTCTGATATTATATTCTGGTATAGTCTAGTCATGTAATGCTCTGTAGCCTATGTTCCCGTTTCACTTCATTGATATTTGAAAGCTCTTCAGTGTCAAAAGTCTTTCTAATAGTTTATTGGATTTATATAGCACTTTTCCGGTGCTCACAGCTGATTGGAGGAGATCATCTGAATAGTGGTTTCTACAGTATTTTGTCCGTGTTTGTGATGATTTAAACTCATTTTTATAATATTGGTTGTTTCTATAGTAAACCGACTGTAATAACAGCTTAATGTATTGATTGGCTGATTGATATTAATGTTATTCCTGATGTTTCTCCCACAGAGCCCAGTTCCCACTATGTCATCTCCCTGAAAGCCTTCAACAATGCAGGAGAGGGGGTCCCCCTGTACGAGAGCGCTGTGACCAGATCTATAACAGGTAAGTACGGCGCTAAGCTAGCTAGCTAAACCATTAAAACATATGGTGCTAATCTATATAGCTAACCCATTAAAACATATGGTGCTAATCTAGTTAGCTAACTCATTAAAACATATGGCGCTAAGCTGGGCTAGCTAAACCATTAAAACATACGGCGCTAAGCTAGCTAGCTAAACCATTAAAACATATGGTGCTTAGCTAGCTAGCTAAACCATTAAAACATATGGTGCTAATCTAGTTAGCTAACCCATTAAAACATATGGCGCTAAGCTAGCTAGCTAAACCATTAAAACATATGGTGCTAATCTAGTTAGCTAACTCATTAAAACATATGGCGCTAAGCTAGCTATTTAACCCATTAAAACATATTGTGCTAAGCTAGCTGGCTAACCCATTAAAACGTACGGCACTAAGCTAGCTAGCTAACTCATTAAAACATATGGTGCTAATATAGTTAGCTAACTCCTTAAAACATATGGCGCTAAGCTAGCTACTTAACCCATTAAAACGTACGGCACTGAGCTAGCTAGCTAACTCATTTAAACATATGGTGCTAAGCTAGTTAGCTAAATCATTCAAATGTATGGTGCTAAGCTAGATAGCTAATTCCTTAAAACATATGGTGCTAAGCTAGTTAGCTAACTCATTCAAATAAATGGTGCTAAGCTAGCTGACTAACTCATTAAAACGTATGGCACTAAGCTAGCTGGCTAACTCATTAAAACATATGGCACTAAGCTAGCTGGCTAACTCATTAAAACATATGGTGCTAAGCTCGTTAGCTAACCCATTAAAACATATGGTGCTAAGCTAGCTATTTAACCCATTAAAACATATGGCACTAAGCTAGCTGGCTAACTCATTAAAACGTATGGTGCTAAGCTAGCTATTTAACCCATTAAAACATATGGCACTAAGCTAGCTAGCTAAGTAATTAAAACGTATGATGCTAAACTAGCTAATCCATGAAAACACAATAAGGTTGAACGGCTCTCCATAACAAACTGGCTCGTCTGCTCTGAACATGATTTTCAGTTTTTTTTTATTTTTTATTTAACCTTTATTTAACCAGGTAGGCAAATTGAGAACACGTTCTCATTTACAATTGCGACCTGGCCAAGATAAAGGAAAGCAGTTCGACACATACAACAACACAGAGTTACACATGGAGTAAAACAAACATATAGTCAATAATACAGTGAAAAAATAATAATAAGTCTATAT
Source organism: Salvelinus alpinus (assembly GCF_045679555.1). Lineage (NCBI taxonomy): Eukaryota > Metazoa > Chordata > Actinopteri > Salmoniformes > Salmonidae > Salvelinus > Salvelinus alpinus. The sequence continues at coordinate 47,987,971 of NC_092103.1, read as the reverse complement.
ACAATGTGAGCAAGTGAGGTGAGATAAGGGAGGTGAAGGCAAACAAATATATGTATAAATAAATAAAAATATAAAAGGCCATGGAGGCGAAGTGAGTACAACACAGCAAGTAAAATAAAAACTAAAAAAAAACAATGGAATGGTTGGTTTGCAGTGGAAGAAAGTGCAAAGTAGAGACAGAAATAATGGGGTGCAAAGGAGCAAAATAAATTAATAAATAAATACAGTAGGTAAAGAGGTAGTTGTTTGGGCTAAATTGTAGATGGGTTATGTACAGGTGCAGTAATCTATGAGCTGCTCTGACAGCTGGTGCTTAAAGCTAGTGAGGGAGATAGGTGTTTCCAGTTTCAGAGATTTTTGTAGTTCGTTCCAGTCATTGGCAGCAGAGAACTGGAAGGAGAGGCGTCCAAAGGAAGAATTGGTTTTGGGGGTGACTAGAGAGATATACCTGCTGGAGCGCGTGCTACAGGTAGGTGCTGCTATGGTGACCAGCGAGCTGAGATAAGGGGGGACTTTACCTAGCAGGGTCTTGTAGATGACCTGGAACCAGTGGGTTTGGCGACGAGTATGAAGCGAGGGCCAGCCAACGAGAGTGTACAGGTCGCAGTGGTGGGTAGTATATGGGGCTTTGGTGACAAAACGGATGGCACTGTGATAGACTGCATCCAATTTATTGAGTAGGGTTTTGGAGGCTATTTTGTAAATGACATCACCGAAGTCGAGGATTGGTAGGATGGTCAGTTTTACAAGGGTATGTTTGGCAGCATGAGTAAAGGATGCTTTGTTGCGGAATAGGAAGCCAATTCTAGATTTGACTTTGGATTGAAGATGCTTAATGTGAGTCTGTAAGGAGAGTTTACAGTCTAACCAGACACCTAGGTATTTGTAGGTGTCCACATATTCTAAGTCAGAGCCGTCCAAAGTAGTGATGTTGGACAGGCGGGCAGGAGCAGGCAGTGATCGGTTGAAGAGCATGCATTTGGTTTTACTTGTATTTAAGAGCAGTTGGAGGCCACGGAAGGAGAGTTGTATGGCATTGAAGCTCGCCTGGAGGGTTGTTAACACAGTGTCAAAAGAAGGGCCAGAAGTATACAGAATAGTGTCGTCTGCGTAGAGGTGGATCAGAGAATCACCAGCAGCAAGAGCGACATCATTGATGTAAACAGAGAAGAGAGTCGGTCCAAGAATTGAACCCTGTGGCACCCCCATAGAGACTGCCAGAGGCCCGGACAACAGACCCTCCGATTTGACACACTGAACTCGATCAGAGAAGTAGTTGGTGAACCAGGCGAGGCAATCATTAGAGAAACCAAGGCTGTCGAGTCTGCCAATGAGGATGTGGTGATTGACAGAGTCAAAGGCCTTGGCCAGGTCAATGAATACGGCTGCACAGTATTGTTTCCTATCGATGGCGGTTACGATATCGTTTATGACCTTGAGCGTGGCTGAGGTGCACCCATGACCAGCTCTGAAACCAGATTGCATTGCGGAGAAGGTGTGGTGGGATTCGAAATGGTCGGTAATCTGTTTGTTGACTTGGCTTTCGAAGACCTTAGAAAGGCAGGGTAGGATAGATATAGGTCTGTAGCAGTTAGGGTCAAGGGTGTCCCCCCCTTTGAAGAGGGGGATAACCGCAGCTGCTTTCCAATCTTTGGGGATCTCAGACGACACGAAAGAGAGGTTGAAGAGGCTAGTAATAGGGGTGGCAACAATTTCAGCAGATAGTTTTAGAAAGAAAGGGTCCAGATTATCTAGCCCGGCTGATTTGTAAGGGTCCAGATTTTGCAGCTCATTTAGAACATCAGCTGACTGTATTTGGGAGAAAGAGAAATGGGGAAGGCTTGGGCGAGTAGCAGAGGGGAGGGCAGTGCTGTTGTCCGGGGTAGGGGTAGCCAGGTGGAAAGCATGGCCAGCCGTAGAAAAATGCTTATTGAAATTCTCAATTATAGTGGATTTGTCGGTGGTGACAGTGTTTCCTATCTTCAGAGCGGTTGGAAGCTGGGAGGAGGTGTTCTTATTCTCCATGGACTTTACGGTGTCCCAGAACTTTTTTGAATTTGTGTTGCAGGAAGCAAATTTCTGCTTGAAAAAGCTAGCCTTGGCTGTTCTAACTGCCTGTGTATATTGGTTTCTGGCTTCCCTGAAAAGTTGCATATCACGGGGGCTGTTCGATGCTAATGCAGAACGCCATAGGATGTTTTTCTGTTGGTTAAGGGCAGTCAGGTCAGGAGAGAACCAAGGGCTATATCTGTTCCTGGTTCTAAATTTCTTGAATGGGGCATGCTTATTCAAGATGGTGAGGAAGGCATTTTTAAAAAATGACCAGGCATCCTCTACTGACGGGATGAGATCAATATCCTTCCAGGATACCCCGGCCAGGTCGATTAGAAAGGCCTGCTCGCTGAAGTGTTTCAGGGAGCGTTTGACAGTGATGAGTGGAGGTCGTTTGACCGCTGACCCATTACGGATGCAGGCAATGAGGCAGTGATCGCTGAGATCTTGGTTGAAAACAGCAGAGGTGTATTTGGAGGGCAAGTTTGTTAGGATGATATCTATGAGGGTACCCGTGTTTACGGAATTGGGGTGGTACCTGGTAGGTTCATTTATAATTTGTGTGAGATTGAGGGCATCAAGCTTAGATTGTAGGGTGGCTGGGGTGTTGAGCATGTTCAAATTTAGGTCGCCTAGCAGCACGAGCTCTGAAGATAGATGGGGGGCAATCAGTTCACATATAGTGTCCAGAGCACAGCTGGGGGCAGAGGGTGGTCTATAGCAGGCGGCAACGGTGAGAGACTTGTTTTTAGAGAGGTGGATTTTTAAAAGTAGAAGTTCAAATTGTTTGGGAACAGACCTGGATAGTATAACAGAACTCTGCAGGCAGTCTTTGCAGTAGATTGCAACACCGCCCCCTTTGGCCGTTCTATCTTGTCTGAAAATCTTGTAATTGGGGATGAAAATGTCTGAATTTTTGGTGGTCTTTCTAAGCCAGGATTCAGACACGGCTAAAACATCCGGGTTGGCAGAGTGTGCTAAAGCAGTGAACAAAACAAACTTAGGGAGGAGGCTTCTAATGTTAACATGCATGAAGCCAAGGCTATTACGGTTACAGAAGTCATCAAAAGAGAGCGCCTGGGGAATAGGAGTGGAGCCAGGTACTGCAGGGCCTGGATTCACCTCTACATCACCAGAGGAACAGAGGAGGAGTAGGATAAGGGTACGGCTAAAAGCTATGAGAATTGGTCGCCTAGAGCTACTAGAGCAGAGAGTAAAAGGAGGTTTCTGGGGGCGATAAAATAGTTTAAAGGAATAATGTACAGACAAAGGTATGGTAGGATGTGAATACAGTGGAGGTAAACCTAGGTATTGAGTGATGATGAGAGAGATATTGTCTCTAGAAACATCATTGAAACCAGGTGATGTCATCGCATATGTGGGTGGTGGAACTGAGAGGTTGGATATGGTATAGAGAGCAGGGCTAGAATCTCTACAGTGAAATAAGCCAATAAACACTAACCAGAACAGCAATGGACAAGGCATATTTACATTAAGGAGAGGCATGCTAATCGAGTGATCAATAAGGGTCCAGTGAGTAGAGGTTGGTTGGGGTCGTGGCGATCCAGACAGCTGGCCGGGTATATGGCTATCGGTAGCAGCATAGGATGGAGGTCTGTTTGTAGATACCTCGTGCGTTTCCGTCGGTAGGTTAGTGGGGTTCCGTGTAGTGGGGTTCCGTGTGGTAGAGGGGATCAATCCAAATTGGCAAAATAGATATAGTGACCCAAGGAAAAAATAAAATAAATAAATAATAATAATAATAATAGTTGTCCAATATACTTGTTCAAATAGCAGCCGATAAGACAGCTAACGATTAGCGGGCCTCAGATGAGCGTTCAGGTAACGTCGGGACGGAGGTGCCAGTTGGATAAATCCCTCGGGCAGATAACGTCGGCAGTCAGTCGCGGCAGTCAGTCGTGAAGGCCCGGTGGGGTTCCGTATCTGCAGCAGCAACAAAAGAAACGGGTCCGGATGGTGATGGAACTCCTCAGCTGGCTAGCTCCAGAATGATTAGAGTTTGCTCCGGGGTCGACGTAAGCCAATAGTCACACGGTTTGCAGCTAGCTAGCTGCGAAATCAAGGTACAAGTGTCCAGAGCCTGCGGCTGGAATCCGGGGAAACTGAGAGAAAAAGAGTCCCGGAATGCTCCGGTCCGAGTCGCGTTGCACAAAAGTGCCGGTAGATTATCGAGCTAAAGGAATAGCTGATGACCACTAAACGTGGGCAGCTGAAACACCAACGCTAGCCAGCAAACCGGCTAATTTCGGGGCAGCTACAGATTAGCTTCTGGCTAGCTATCGGAGTAGCTTCTGGTTAGCTTTCAGGCTAGCTTCTGAATTAGCCCCTGGCTAGCTTCCACGATGGATTTTCAGATTGAGGTAAATAATACTTTTTGTAATTGGTGAAGCGGGTTGCAGGAAAGCTTTTGCAGGAAAGCTTTTGTAGTTGAGTTCTTGGATAATAAAATAGATAAAAGATATGCGAAGAAAGGTGTAAATATATATATATACAGGACACGAACAATACGGAACAGAAAAAGACGTCTGAACTGCTAAGCCACCTTGGACGGTTCACTGAAGCCTCATGTATAAACAGCCTTTAAAGAGGACTTTGATTTCCATAAAGTACTGATTGCAAGAAACCAGACAGGCAGACCATTAACTGTAACTGTACAGGTGGTGGCACACACACAAACACACACGAACACACACACACACACACACAAACGCACACACGCACGCACGCACGGACACAAACACACACACCAGCCAACATCCTGGGGCTGGATCCAAAATGGCACCCTATTCGCTATATAGTACACTACTTTTGGCTTTGGTCAAAATGTGTGCACTATGTAGGGAATTGGAGAACTGGGAGTACAGGAGTCCATCTACAACACACACACACACACACACACACACACATATATATATAAAGGATCACAGCTTTGTGGAGGGACACTCCGGTGAGAAAGCCTGATCACAGCTCTGTGGAGGGTTTCTCCGGTGAGAGGGCTAACTGATCACAGCTCTGTGGAGGGATTCTCCGGTGAGAAAGCCTGATCACAGCTTTGATCTGCTCCAAATGAAATCAAAGCATCACGCTCCTTGCCGCCTGGCAGCCACGACTCAAATTCTCTCAATTCTCAACACTCTCTTGATGTTCAAACAGATACAGACTGCTTTAAACAGCTAGGGGTTTATTCACATACTGTACCGGTCAAAAGTGTGGACACACCTACTCATTCCAGGGTTTTTCTTTATTTTTACTATTTTCTACATTGTAGAATAATAGTGAAGACATCAGAACTATGAAATAACACATATGAAATCATGTAGTAATCAAAAATGTGTTAAACAAAAAAATATATATTTTATATTTGAGATTCTTCAAAGTAGACACCCTTTACCTTGATGTCAGCTTTGCACACTCTTGGCATTCTCTCAACCAGCTTCACCTGGAATGCTTTTCCAACAGTCTTGAAGGAGTTCCTACATATGCTGAGCATTTGTTGGCTGCTTTTCCTTCACTCTGCGGTGCAACTCATCCCAAACCATCTCAATTGGGTTGAGGTCGGGTGATTGTGGAGGCCAGGTCATCTGATGCAGCACTCCATCACGCTCCTTCTTGGTCAGATAGCCCTTACACAGCCTGGAGGTGTGTTGGGTCATTGTCCTGCTGAAAAACACATGATAGTCCCACTAAGCGCAAACCAGATGGGATGGCGTATTGCTGCAGAATGCTGTGGTAGCCTTGCTGGTTAAGTGTGTCTTGAATTCTAAATAAATCACTGACAGTGTCACCAACAAAGCACCCCCACACCTCCTCCATGCTTCACATTTCGAACTAAAAATCTCAAATTTGGACTCATCAGACCAAAAGACAGATTTCCACCGGTATAATGTCCATTGCTCGTGTTTCTTGGCCCAAGCAAGTCTCTTCTTCTTATTGGTGTCCTTTAGTAGTGGTTTCTTTGCAGCAATTCGACCATGAAGGCTTGATTCACACAGTCTCCTATGAACAGTTGATTTTGAGATGTGTCTGTTACTTGAACTCTGTGAATCATTTATTTGGGCTGCAATCTGAGGCTGGTAACTCTAATGAACTTATCCTCTGCAGCAGGGGTGACTCTGGGTCTTCGTTTCCTGTGGTGGTCCTCATGACAGCCAGTTTCATCATAACTTTTGATGGTTTTTGCGACTGCACTTGAAGAAACTTTCAAAGTTCTTGACATTCTCATCAATGGACAGTCATTTCACTTTGCTTATTTGAGCTGTTCTTGCCATAATATGGACTTGGTATTTTACCAAAATAGGGTTATCTTCTGTATATCAACCCTCCCTTGTCACAACACAACTGATTGGCTCAAACGCATTACGAAGGAAAGAAATTCCACAAAATGAGTAGGTGTGTCCAACCGTTTGACTGGTACTGTAGATCAACCATGCTGCGTAATATATCACATGGAGATATGCTGCTGTAAAGGGGCAGTCTGCAGTTGGATACATACATTGTTGGACATTGTACCCATTGATTCAGAATAGAACTACAGATCCCATCCTGTCAGAATAGAACTAAAGATCCCATCCTGTCAGAATAGAACTACAGATCCCATCCTGTCAGAATAGAACTCCAGATCCCATCCTGTCAGAATAGAACTACAGATCCCATCCTGTCAGAATAGAACTAAAGATCCCATCCTGTCAGAATAGAACTACAGATCCCATCCTGTCAGAATAGAACTACAGATCCCAT